>NW_027070019.1:5608-35777 GCF_002906115.3 Quercus suber | reverse complement strand
TGGATGATTCCCAACTTGCTTTTGTTAACAAATATTTCCCCGAAATGGTTCACAAAAGTGAAAATTGTTGTTTCAAATGATTATTCTTTCACTGTTATTGCCATGATTGATTCTGGTGCTGATAAGAATTGTATTCAGGAAGGAATGATTCCTCCCAAATATTTTGAAAAATCAACTGAAAAAATGGTTTCTGCTAATGGTTCCCAAATGAAGATTAAATATGAATTGAATGATGTTCATATTTGTCATAATGATGTTTGTTTTAATATTCCCTCTATTTTAGTCAAAAATATGACTGACAAAGTGATTCTTGGGTTGCCATTTATTAATGCTTTGTATCCTTTTCTTGTTGAACATGATGGAATTACCACTGATCCTTTTGGTCAGAAAGTAAAATTCAAATTTGCTTCAAAACTTGAAATTGATATTAATAATGCTTTAAAATTGTCTACTATCACCAATATTCCTGATATTCTTAATGATTTTCTGCAGGAATCTGATTCTGTTGCGAGGATAAGTACCACTAATAAGTGGATAATATAATATTTATATTTATACCACTAGTAAGTGGATTATTATGGTTCCCTCTTCATCCGAAAGGAAAAACAAGGGAAAGCTCCTGTACAGGACTATTCTCAAAATGAAGGGCTCCAACGGGAAGACCTTTTAAAATGCATGAAGGCGCATCTTCTGGGATAAAACCCAGTGGATCAACATCCCTTCAGGAATCTGTCCGGCAACGGTGACTTATTCCAGTGGTGATATGATGATTGCTTTACAAGAAGTCTTATCCAGATCCTTACAGTTTCATAATGGTGTCTATAGTGAATTACCAGATTCCATTAAATTTATTCTTGATAATCTCTATGCTGCTTTTACCCAAGACCAATATTCCTTGTTTGAAAAAACCCTCAAAGCTCTCGAAATCCACCTTGTTAACCTTACTGCTCAAAATGAGGCTTATACGGACCTCTATGCCAACCTTGTTTCCGAAACCAACCTTATTTCAGAAAATGATCTTGTTCCAGAAAATGCGACTCTTAGAGTTCGCCTTGTTAACTACATTAGTCAACTCTTTGGCAAAGAGGATATCCATTCAAAGGATAAAATGACTTTAATGGGCACTGATTTTGCTAGACTGAGTCTAAGACCCAATCTCAGCTACGAGGTGCTGTTGCCAACTTGCCTATAGACATACAATCTTGTATTCTAGACAGCAGGCTATGTTTGGATCTTTTGATCTATGGTTCACCTGTTTCAAGAAACTTGTTACAGCTGCTATTCCTGATCCTGATGAATTGGATGAAGGTGATAATGTATTCATCCAGTTAGAATGGGAAGAACATTTTGGAAGTACTCTTAGGGTGTATGAAAAGAAACACCCATTCCCTGGTCTTTGATTAATTACGATGATAGTCCATTCATTATTGATGGTCCATTTGCTGATACTCCTGAAGATGATATACTGATCATGACCCTAACTGGCTTTCTCATATGTTTGAATATGGCTTTATCAGGTTCTTAAAATTAACAAGCCATCATCAAGCCAGCCAGCTTCCACAAATAATTCAGGATGCTATTAAAAGATTTCCTAGTCCTCTGTCTCTATCAGATGCGGAGTACTTTGCCAAAATGGGAAAGAGATAACTGGATGAGTGTTCAGCCTTCGAAGCATCTTGTTCTCATAATACATGGACATACTCCACCAAGGACCATGGTTTGAAGGAAATTCCCATTTGTCCTTTAATAATCCTAATGCTCTGGCCGAATGTGGAGTAGTTATTTCAATAACCAGATTATTGAGGTGGCTCAAAGTTTATGGAAAAATTATCATTTCATTGGCAGTACTGATCGAATTTCTATTTTGGTCCCAGGCCATATGTTGATACTATTGCTCAGATGCGGATAACTAATCACTGTAATCCAAGGAGCCTACTCATCCCGGGAAAAGGCCAGTGTTTGAACCAATATTATATTGTGGATTCTGCAACAGATATGCTATTTACCATAACCATCCATGCAACTCTCCACAAGGCCCTTTGATCCATTTGATGGATACCCATCTGATGCTCCTTCTACTGATTAATTTTGTGATATCATTGCTTTCACTGATAAAGTTATTTTCTTGATACTTCCATTATCAAGAACTGTTTTAGTCAAGATTCTGCTGACTCCTTGCAGTTTATTGCTTCTCTATTTGTCTGGCCTGCACAATGGCTAAATGTTACAATATTCACGTGATCAGTTTATTGCTTCTCTATTTGTCTGGCCTGCACAATGGCTAAATGTTACAATATTCACGTGATCCTATTGTATTCTCCCATGCTCTTACTCTCATGCTCCTGTTCAAGCCATGCTTCCGACAAGAGTTGATGATTCATGTTCCTACTACTTTATGCATATATTCCCTCCTACTCCTACATGCTACAATAATGATTTGCTTGCTTTTTGTCACTTCCAAGTCAGAGGCATCTCCATCAAATTCCAAATTTGCTGATGACTTCAAGTCAAAAAAGTAAGAAAAATTACTGTTCACGGATTACTGTTCACGGATTACTGTTCATGGATTACTGTTCACAGATTACTGTTCATGGATTACTGTTCACGGACCACTGTTCACTTTTACTGTTCACTTTTACTGTTCACTTCGAATTTTGCCTATTTAAGGGGGATGTCCCTTAAGTTGAGGAGGAGCAATTTTAGAGAGAATTCTTCCTAGAGAGAGCTTTCTTCCTAGAAGCCTTCTTTGTGAGAGTTCTTTGCTACCTATTCTCCTACTATTACCTTGTTCACCTACTACCTTGTTCCTACAAACCTTGTAACTAGGACTAGTTCAAGCTTTGTAACTGTTGATCTATTCTGAGATCTTGTATTCACTACTACTACTGTAAGTGTTTAACTCTACTTTCAATAAAGAAGTATTTTCAGTTAACTCTATGTTCATTATGTTCATTATACTACTTGTTGCTACCGCCACCATGGACGGATTACCGCCATACTGGACGGTTCTAAATTGCTTTTGAATTATTTACTTTGAATTATTTTGTTATACTGCTTGGCTGGTTCTACTGCCTTATTTTGCTAACACTACTTTCAAGTTATATATTACTGTGCTTCCATTTCCATCTCTGTCTCTGTCTCTTCCCTTCAGCTGTGCGTAATATATATATTTATATATAATTTCATAAGATTTTGGGCATTTAATAATCAAGGAGGGGCCCTTTTTCCTTAGAGGATTTTTTTTTTTTTTTTGGGAGTGGGGCCTTAAGCCTAGGCCTTGAGCTGGCCCTGATTATAGTACTCATTGGCAATCTCACTTGGAAATCTATTGATGTCCTAAAATTCTACCCCTGTCAATACTTCCACCCCCGTCAATACTCATGTCCTAGGCTTAAGGCCAGCTCAATGAGTACTATAGTCAGGGCTAGCTCAAGGCTTAGGCTTAAGGCCCCACTACCAAAAAAAAAAAAAATCATCCAAGGAAAAAGGGCCCCTCCTTGATTATTAAAGGCCCAAAATCTTATGAAATTATATAATTATATATAAATATAATATATATATATATATATTAATGATTGTGCACTTATTTATTTATTTATTTATTAATGATACTAATGAAATCACAAATTTTAATTAGGCTTACAAATTAGCATGTTACCAATCATAAAAAAGTAAGGGTAGACTATATATTTGGTCCCTAATCTTTACGCTATTTTTTAATTTGTTTCCTGACTTTTCAAATGTATCAATTTTGTACCTAATCTTTTGGTATTATGTAAAAATGGTCTCTACTGTTAAGTGATTAATGAAAAATACTGACGTAGCTAACAACTAAAATAAAATATTTGTTTAATATCACATAAGACTGCCACCTGTCATGTCAACATTACCTAAACTTTTTCTTTCAAAATAAAAAATAAAAACGTCCAACTTAGTGAGTAAGCTCACGTTCAAACACGTGAGGCTCAAATTGGGATAAAATCCCTAATAATAGAAGAGGTTATTGATTTAGCTCTCACGGCAATGACACCGATGGTGAAGACTGGCGGCAAAACCCGACTTGACACTGATCTACTAGCGATGCAAACAGCTTTTCAAAAATGATTGTGCATATGAATGATTTTTTTGTAGCTGAGACATAGATGAGATCCAATGGAAAAAAAATAGAGAACTCCTCTCTTGAGATTCATCTCGATAGCAGGATCTGGGTATGGTTCACTGGTTTGCATTTGCATAAAATTTACCACATTTTTCTTGTAATTAATCAATTTGATGAGGACAAAGAGAATAAGAGAAAAGAACAAAAGGTAAAATGACTGCATTGTCAAGGGTGTCGGAGTCCAGATTCATGCCATGTGAAAGTTGTTTTTTATTTAGTTTAATTTAGTCCACGTGGAAAAATGATAGTGGTATAAAAATTATTTTTTAATTTTGGACGTTAGCCACATCAGTATTGTTCATCTATCACTTAACGGTAAAGATTATTTTGACACACTACTAAAATGTTAGGAACCAGATTGAAATACAATGTAAAGGTTAGAGACCAAACATATAATTTATCCACATAGTAATTTAAACATTTATTAATTAGATTGATAAAATTCATCAATGAAAGTCATTGTCATACCATATTGTGAATATTTTGTAGTGCTTTTTGCGCATTTTTCCTTTTCATTTCTATCAAGACTCCCAAAGTTCAAGACCAATAGAAACCTAATCCAATTAAAACCCTAAAATATAGCAAAACAATGTTGGAAATGTGTTAAATCATCAATTATAAATCAATCACCCCTAACAGTTTGATACTTTAATTTTTATAAACCTATCTCCCACAAAGGCACACACACCAAATAATATCTATCTATTTCTCTTAAAAACAAGATAGAAAATTAAAAATTAGATTACAACTTTACTTAACTATGAATTGTCATATATCCAAAATAAAGTTCTCTTTTTAATCATAATATATTTTTATTTCTTTTTATTAAAGTTATGGTTCAACTATGATATTCAATTCTCTATATGAAATTAACATTAATTTAGTTGATATTATTCATCAAATTATTATGTATTTAATGTATCAAATTAACCTTTTTTTAGGGTGATCAAATTAACCTTGATTTGATTAGTATTAAATAATTTTGTTTAATTAATATTTACATATTAAATGTCACACATAAATTTTTCGCATTAGGCCTCAAATTATGTCGGGCCACCCTGTCTATAGTTCAAATTTAATGGACATCATTTGTAAATTTACCTATTAAAAGTAGAAAAATGGAAAATGAGGGATGGACCTAGGATTTTAAACTAGCGAAGGCCGGAGTATAAAGGGGGGGGGGGACTCTAAATAGGCATCTATATAGTATTAAAAAAATATATAAATACTAGAAATTATTATTTTTAAATACATTAAGATGCAATCATTTACCAATAAAGACAAAAAACAAAAACAAAATAATGTTTTTTTTTTAACACTAGGCTCGCTAGGATTTTTTTATTATTTTTTATTGAAATTAGAGCATTCACAGTATTGATGCTAAAAATTTTAGCTTTTAGCACCTCAAAAAACTACTTTATCTATTTTACCGCCTCGCTTTACAATACATCCAATATCAACAAAAAAAAAATGTATCACTTCATCTAAAATAATATAAACAACTCATTAAAATAATAAAGGAAGAGAGAGAATTTGAGTTTTTTAATTGAAGGAAGAGATATTATCTTAATAAAATATCGTATTTTATTTTTAACAACTTACTATAGTCAGTATTTATATTAGTCTACTGTAGTTGAAACAAATTTAGCTTTAACTTCTATAATAACACATGATTTTTTTGGTTCTTTAGTGATAAAATAGTTTTTTTTTTTTTTGGCTAAAATACAATCACCATTGTGAATGTTTTTATTGTTTTTGTTAAGTTTTTGGATTAGATAGTTGCTATTTGAGTCATTGGCAACTATAGAGCATAAACTTCCTTATGAGATTGCAAATCAGTTCTATAGTTGATTTAACAGACCATGTTTTACGTTTTCAGTTTATAAAAGCACACAACATGTGTAACCAAGGGAGTCAATACTGTACCGGTAGCTGTACCGGTTTGGTTAGCGGTACGATATATTCCGGATACCGGTCAATACCGGTGTACCGTTTTGGGTTTACCGCTATTTTTTATATTTATGAATAAATAAATAAATAAATATATATATATATATATATGTATGAATGTGTGTGTGTGTATATATTATAATAAATATAAAAGTTTACCATAAAACATTTCCTCAATTTAGAACTAATTATTCATGATTTTAGACTTTAGTATCAATTAAAAGAAAAAATAAAAAACACAATATAAAAAATAAAAAGCTTAAAAGTTACCATTGCATGCTAAGAAAACAAATAATACTAATAAGTTAATACAAATAAGTTACCATTCTGCCCTAATAAAAATTCAAAAATTGCAAAACAAAAACAAAAACAAAAACAAAAAAACTTTTTTTTTTTTGTACCGGCCGGTACGCCCGGTATTGCCTGAAATTGGCCGGTATGCCCAGTATTTTTTCCGGTACGAAATAAGAGGGTTACATGTACCAGTATGCTTGCCGGTACGGTATATACCGACCGGTACAGTACGGAATCGACTCCTTTGCGTGTAACACACTATAAGCAATTATTCATAATTTGTCAATAAAGTTGAGGTTGGCCAAGACTTTTAAGGCAATAAATTATTTTATGTTCACACATATGATTGAATTCCCCTACCACACGATGTGAGCACCACCCACCAACAGGAATCGAATCGTCACCTATAAATTACACTCAAGCAGTCTTTCTTGCACACTCAAACCTTCTTCTCTGTGTCTCCCTTGCACACTAGTCAAGTCATGTTGCTAATAGAAATGCCATCCATTCTCTTGCTTCTGCTCTTGGCTTTTCTCTTTGTGCAGCCATGCATACCTCACATGTCCCAATCTTCCAACAACTTTACTGATCAATCAGCTCTTATTGCCTTCAAATCTAAAATCACTTTTGCTCCAAACGATACTGCCTTCACTGCTGCTGGTAACTGGTCAACAACAACAAACTTCTGTGAGTGGTTTGGGGTCTCTTGCAGTCGACGCAGACAAAGAGTCACCGCCTTGAACCTTTCCTACGTGGGTCTCCACGGCACCATTTCCCCTCATATTGCCAACCTCTCCTTCCTAGTCT
This sequence comes from Quercus suber, assembly GCF_002906115.3. Classification (NCBI taxonomy): domain Eukaryota; kingdom Viridiplantae; phylum Streptophyta; class Magnoliopsida; order Fagales; family Fagaceae; genus Quercus; species Quercus suber. The sequence goes on along the minus strand of NW_027070019.1, from coordinate 28,567 downwards.
CACTTCATCTTTCTAACAACAGCTTCTATGGTTTTCTGCCTCATGAGATAAGTCATCTACACCGCTTGAGGGTACTTAACTTATCATTCAACCTATTGGAAGGTAGTATCCCTCCAACCATACATAATTGCCAGAAGCTTGAATATTTATCTCTTCATAACAACAAGTTGAGTGGTGGCATACCTAAGGAGTTGGGCATGTTACCTATGCTTCGTGAATTACGCCTTAAATCTAACAGTCTTATGGGTGCAATTCCATGGTCCCTCGGCAATATGTCGTCATTAAAGATATTGGATTTGCAAATTAATAACCTCACTGGTACATTCCCTCGTGACATCTTTAACTTGTCTTTTATAACGGCTATTGCTATTTCATATAATCACATCTCAGGAACTCTTCCGATGAATCTTTGCAAGCATTGTCCTAATCTTCAAGGACTGTATATTTCCTACAACGAATTCAGCGGTAAGCTTCCCTCACAGTTTAATCACTGTAGAGACCTTTTAATCTTATCTCTGTCACACAATAAGTTTGTTGGAAGTATTCCAAAAGATTTTGGGAGTTCAGGAAAGCTTGAAATTCTTGCTCTTGCAGCGAACAACTTCACTGGAAATATACCTCCAACCACAAGCAACCTGTCCATGTTACAAGTGTTTTCCATTAGCTTCAACAAAATTAAAGGTAACATTCCAAGTGGCTTATGGCATCTCCCAAATCTGAATTTTTTGCATCTTGGCGAGAATGATCTCACCGGAACAATACCCCAAAGTATTTTCAACATTACCTCTCTAAAACAGCTCGACTTGACGGGAAATTCTTTGTCTGGAGATCTTCCATTAGATACTAAGATCTCTTGCCCCAATCTTGAAACTCTGAATCTTAATTCCAACAAATTCAGTGGTCATATCCCATCATATCTTTCAAACTGTTCCAACCTCATCCAAGTAGATTTTTCTTCAAATTTACTCTCTGGGCCAATACCCAGAAGTCTTGGAAACTTGAAATTTTTCGAAAGACTTACTCTGGCTGATAATCAGCTAACTGGGGAGCCTGGAGATCCAGAGCATAGTTTCCTTACATCTCTAGCTAGTTGCAGATTTTTGGAGACGATATCCATATCTCTCAATCCCTTGAATATTACAATCCCGGATGCCATTGGAAACCTTTCAGTTTCACTTAAATACTTTTATGCAGGTGGATGCCAAATAAAGGGTCAAATTCCAATGGGAATGGGTTCCTTTAAAAACTTGAACGCGATTGAATTGACGAGTAATAGTTTGACAGGAAAAATACCGTCATCACTTGGGGGATTGGAGAGCTTGCAAAGATTGCGTCTTGGCGACAACAAGATTGAAGGATTCATTCCAAAACAACTTTGTAAATTAAAGAATTTGGGAGAATTGGTTCTCTCAAATAATAGCCTCTTTGGATCCATCCCAAATTGCATTGGAAACCTCAATCTTTTGCAAACATTATACCTGAGTCATAACAGGCTAACATCATCAATCCCATTGAGTTTGTGGAGTCTTAAAAATCTAATATTCTTGGATTTATCAATGAATTCCCTTGTTGGATCATTGTCTCCAAACATGACAAAATTGATTGTTATTGTAGACATGGACTTGTCTCATAACCAAATTATTGGAAACATTCCGAGTATCATTGGTACTTTTGAAAGCCTTAGTTATCTAAATATGTCAATAAACTCATTCCAAGGAGACATTCCACAATCCTTCGGACAATTGAAAGGATTGGAAATACTAGATCTCTCATACAATAATCTCTCTGGTGCAATTCCCAACTCTCTTGATGCACTTCCATATCTCAACTATTTGAATTTGTCATTCAATGACTTATCAGGAGAAATTCCATCTGGTGGACCTTTTGCAAACTTCACAAGGAAGTCATTTTTAGGTAACAAAGCACTTTGTGGGAATCCAATTTTTGGAGTTCCACCTTGCACAAGTTCGAGTTCTCAAGGATTAAAGGAGAAGCAACTTTTGCTCAAATATATTGTACCTGTCATTGCATCATTTATAATCTTTGCATCACTTGTCATTATGCTGAGAAGACATCCAAGATGTAACATACATATTCTAGGTTTACCTATCACTTTGCCTTCTATGGATTATCGAATGATATCATATCATGAGCTTTGTTGTGGGACAAACAACTTCTGTGAAAGCAACTTGCTTGGAACTGGAGGTTTTGGTTCTGTGTACAAAGGGACACTATTTGATGGGACTATTGTTGCTGTCAAAGTTTTAAATCTGCAATTAGAGGGTGCTTTCAAAAGTTTTGATGTTGAATGCATGGTGTTAAGGGCAATCCGACATAGGAATCTAGTTAAAGTTATAAGTACATGCTCCAACACAGAGTTTAGAGCTTTGGTGCTGCAATTCATGTCAAATGGTAGCCTTGAAAAGTGGTTATACTCTCACAACTATTGCTTGAATCTTGTTCAAAGAGTAAGCATTATGGTTGATGTTGCATTAGCATTGGATTATCTCCATAATGGTCAATCAGAACCAGTGGTTCATTGTGATTTGAAGCCAAATAATATCCTCCTGGATGAAGACATGGTTGCACATGTGGGTGACTTTGGCATTGCAAAGATTTTGGTTGAAAATAAAGACGTAACACAAACCAAAACCCTTGGTACTATTGGCTACATCGCACCAGGTATACTAATTCACCTCTACTTATTTAATTACTAGGCTAATTTCATGAATAACCTTAACAGTGGCTATTTGCAGGAAAAACAATGTGTTATGTGTGCCAGTTTTCACTAGCTCAAATTTGTAGTTGCATTAAATTCATAGGAATATACACTATACTCAAATTATTTGTTTTATGAGCCATGCTGACTAGTTCTTGGTACTATTGGCTACATCGCACCAGGTATACTAATTCACCTCTACTTATTTAATTACTAGGCTAATTTCATGAATAACCTTAACAGTGGCTATTTGCAGGAAAAACAATGTGTTATGTGTGCCAGTTTTCACTAGCTCAAATTTGTAGTTGCATTAAATTCATAGGAATATACACTATACTCAAATTATTTGTTTTATGAGCCATGCTGACTAGTGAAATACGAATTAATTAAATAGGATCGAGATAGTGTGAGTTTCAGTATTGGACTAGTTAAAACAATCATAATACTTGTTTGGCTTGCCTTAAGCCCACTTGTAGCTCATTTTATAGCTGTTGACTATATACTAATGCACTTTTGGTATAGTTTATTTTTAAAATTTTTTCTTTCTTTTCAAATCTGTTTATTTGAAAATGCTTTACATAGAGAAAATGGAAGTTAAAAAAAAAAAAAAAATTAAATTGTACTTTGAAAATGTGTGGTTTGAGACCACTTTACCAAATAGTCACTCACTTGTCCTAAAATTGATTAAAAAAAACTTCAACTATGGTGACAAGCCTCCAAGTTAATATAAATCATTCAATGTCTAACTTAAACAGAGACACAAAGTAAGCCTGATGATTACTCCAAAATCCAAATAACAAAGATAAACCATTAGGACATACTAGGACCACCAATAATAATAATGAACTATAAAAAATAGGAAAAAAGAAGAAGGAATCTAGTATATATGGATACGTTAAACACATTTTTTTTTTTAAATGTATAAACGTGTGTTTGTAATATTGGTGTATTAAAAGGACATAATTGTAAAGTGGTTTTTTTTTCAAGCATGTGGATCACTAACTTAAAACTTCTTGACAAATGTGAGCATGACAGAGTATGGTTTCGAAGGGAGAGTGTCCACCAAAAGTGACATTTATAGCTATGGGATAATATTATTGGAGATGATCACGAGAAAAAAGCCCACCGATAATATGTTTGTTGGAGAACTTGCTAGGAGGCAATGGATTTTATCACTACCTTACAAAATGGAAGACGTGGATGATGGTTTACTTAGGATAGAAGATGGAAGGGATGTAACTTTCATGCAAACTATTCTGTCATCTATCTTTGAATTAGGCTTGAGGTGCTCTGAAGAATTACCAGATCAAAGACTTGACATCAAAGACGTGTTGGCCAAGGTTAACAAAATCAAATTGGCACTTCTTGGAAACAGAAATAGGGGTATTTGATATCTAAGTTATTGCTAAAGTTCCTTGTGTGTGCTCACATAGTTACGTTGTAAAGCAAGCTTTCATGTTTGTCTTCTTTATATTATATATATATATATATATATATTTGTCTTTTGTATAATTTTGATATGAACAGGGTTTATTCTCCATCCAACCCATCATTATGTGGTGATTAATAAATCTATTTAGTTGTATTAAATCATATGGCTCATTTTGTTTTAAATAATAAACACTATCCTTCGTTTGTTTTCTTTTTGATCTATGTGTTGATAGCCAACACGCATTTCATTCTTATAATCTAATCTAGTGGATAAGTTGTTTTAGGTTTTAAAGAGAAGAATCAAAACCCATATTGTGTGTTAAGCCACATGTACACTTGGACGGTCATTCGAATCGCCATGTAATGACTCCATTGTTTTCGAGAAATTTTCCTATTGTTTTGGAAATAAACTCCATCCGACATGCAAATAATTCTTATAATCTAATCTAGTGAATAAGTAGTTTTAGGTTGGAAAGAGATGAATCAGAACTCACATCTTGTGTCAAGCCACATAGTGCTACTGGGTTTAGTTTGATACTGTTTGTAATTACTGGAGGAAAGTGCTAGCCACATATGTGCTTATATCCTAAAAGGACAAAGTCATGTTATAATTGGAGCTTCTCACAATCACTTATAAACCTAAATTTCGCCTAATAAACATCATGTGTGAGACTCAACACACACCTAAATAATCTAATATAATCAAATCATGAGCATATTAATCATGCCCACATAAAATACTCAAAGAGCCTTAGTCACTGTTAACTAAAGAATTGAAAACATTATTGGAAATTTGGCTCATCACTTCACACTAGGACTTTCACATGATTGTCTACTTGATCATTGGATTTTTTATTTGAACAATTCTGCAAATTAGATTTGTAAGAAATTAAATCTTATATTAGTATTACCGTTAAAAATCGCTGAATTTAATCATATAATGTATACATGGTAGAATGGACATTTCCAAAGTATTGATCATGTGATTAAATAGCTTTTAGGGAAAATACTAGTAGAATATTTGATTCATCACAAATCTAATATGTATAGAGTTACTTGTTCAAATAAAAAGTCTAATAATTAAATTTACATTCATGTTGAGGTTGAATGATAGTTTTAAATTTTATGTATTGCTGCATTTTAACATGTAGTGCAAAACCGAAACAGGCTATTATTATTACTAGTATGTAGCCCCGTGCTACCGCGCGAGAATAGATATATTATTAATCATGAGTTTATTCATGTTTAAAAGGAGTCTAAATTCATCTTATTAACCAGAAAATTTCATTAACAAAACTTAGCAATATATATAATTTACATAGAAAGATGAACCTTGGTGACAATGTTTATCCAAAAGATCTATTCACGCTTTTGAATCTTCAATCTCTATTGGTGATTGAAATTTTCGTAGCTTAAAAAAGGCCTGCAAAAAGTATCATCCATCGGTCCACAGCAATACTTTCTTCATTGTTATAGGTGTCAAACCTAAACAAAAAGCCAAATATAAGGATAGTGAATTTTAGGCATAATGTGCATTTAATCACATATTAGCAATTTATAACAAATGTAAAGATGCAAACTTTGTAAGTGAATAGTAAACAAAACTCAGTGTCAGAACCAAGAAGAAAGTACTTTAATCTGAAACTCAGTGTAAATGTAAAGATGCAAACTTTGTAAGCAATTTATAACAAAGATGCAAACTCTAGCTTTGCTATCTTTTTGGAAATTATGCAATGTACCCAAACCAAGTTCTTATCACCGATATTAATCTCTTTGGTTTTCACGTTTGACTGCAAAATCAAGAAAAAACTTAATTAGCACAATAACTTACTTGACCCAATACATAGAAGTGGTTTTAATGAGAATGAGCCCACATACATTTATCTTTTTGGAAATTATGCAATGTACCCAAACCAAGTACTTATCACCGATATTAATCTCTTTGGTTTTCACGTTTGACTGCAAAATCAAGAAAAAACTTAATTAACACAGTAACTCACTTGACCCGATACATAAAAGTGGTTTTAATGAGAATGAGCTCACATACATTTAGCCACATGATGCAAAATTCAATTTTAGATTCTAGACACATGACACAAAATTAGAACTCTAATTAGGAATTCTAATTTGGTGTATACACGTAGCACACAATTAGAATTCTAATTTGGAATTTAATTTCACACTCTCTCTGCTTCACCTATTATTATATATATAGATTATTATTTTTTGAAATCAGACATAATTTTATTTTGTTGTCATATGAAAGTTGTGCTAATTCTTAGTGGACAAATAAAAGTAAAAAACTTAGAGCATTAACATTTGAGGATGCAAAAAAAGTTTTTTTTTTTTTTTTGCTGAATAAAAAAAAAAATCTTATTTTACACCCTCAAAACCTATTTAATCTACTATTCTATCTCATTTTATAACTTTATATATATATATATATATATATATTTTTTTTAGAGCTATGCTAGCGCCATAAGAAGTGGCACAACTTGTACCACAACTTGCTAGTAAAGAAGTGACTCCACATGAACCCACCATTACCTCTTTACTACCCACAACTCATCATGTGGCCGATTTGTGACACAAGTTGTTTCACTTTACGTGGCACAAGCATTATTTTTATTTTTATTTTTTTCCAATTTGCTACTGCCTACCGGAGAGTCTTCCTCTCCTCTCCATGCTCCCAGCAAGGCAACAACCAAACCCATCCATACCACAAGCCTAGTGACCAAATCCATCCCTACCAAAATCCACTAAATCTATCTATATACCAAAATCAACAAGAATCCAGACCCAAAATAAAACATAGCAAAATCCCAACAAACCCATTCCAAAATCACCCAAAACCAACAAAAAAAAAAAATTACAACAAACCCAAATCAGATAACCCAAAACCACCGAACCTATCGCTGCCGCACCACCACAACAAACCTAGCACCGCCAACAACCACCTACAACTAATTCAAAAGCCAAGCCAACAACTGTCGTATTACCATCAAAACCCAAGCCAAAATACCCAATCTCCACACCGATTCAACTGATTCAACCCAAGCCACCACATCCACGCCTGTAGCAACCCACAACCATCAAGAAAGCCATCGATTTAAACCCATTGAAATCGCCGCTACATACCCATGCCGCCCGATTTAAACCCACCAATTTCAACCCAAGCCACCACACCCACGCCGCCCGCCACCAATTCAAGCCCCAACACCGAAACCAAAGCGCAACACCACCAAAACCACCGAGAGAAACCCAAGCCCCAGGCACCGATTCAAACCTCAGCCACCGAAATCTATGCCCAGTACCACCAAATCCACCGAGAGAGAGAGAGAAAAAGAAACAGAGAAGAGAGAGTGAGAAGAGAGACAAAGACAAGAGAGAGAGAGAGAGAGAGAGAGAGTGTGTGAGGAGATTTTATAAGAACCAACTATTTACAGGTCGTAAAAATTTATAAAAACCCATACCTTGATGGGGCATCTTTTTTGAGGTTTTGGTTCTAAAATAGCAACTGTGGTATTTAGTGTTTACACGTAGTGCTCTTATAAGAGCATTCGCACCAGTGTATGTAAAATCATGTAAAATAGAAAAAGAAGTTGTTTTTATACATTTTGCCTCAAAACTACACTACATCAGTCCTTCTAAAAATGTCTAAAATCGTGTATATCTATACACGAGCTACAGTAACCGTGTAAATTTACACGGTTACTGTAGCTCGTGTATAGATTATTTTATTAATTTCTTTTGCTCCTTTTTTTTCTCTCTCTTCTCCGGGCTCAACAACCTCAGTAACTTCACCACTTCTCATCTTCTTCTTTTTCCTCAGATACACACAAACACACTCACACACAAACACATCCACACACAGCTCCGATCAACACAGAGATTCACTTGCTCAAAAAAAAAAAAAAAAAAAACACGAGATACACAAACACACCCACACACAAGCAAACCCATACAGACAAATAACAAAGATACTGATCGGAGCTTGACTGGAACGATCGGAGCTCGTTGATGGAGCGGAGCGTAGATCGGAGATGTGGCGTTTGGTGGATCGGAGCGGAGATCGGAGCAGAGCGTGGATCAAAGCGAAGCGTAGATCGGAGCAGAGATCGGAGATGTGGCGTTTGGTGGATCGGATCGGAGCGGAGCAGAGATATGGCGTTTTGTGATTTGGAAGAGGAAGGCCAGAGAGATGGGGAGAGAGAGAGAGTGAGAGAGTGAGAAATCAGAAAATGGGTATAAAGAGAGAGAGGGCGCGTATTTAAGAGAGTTGGTTGGTGAGAAATAATAAAAAAAATAGAGTATAATGTATATTTTATTGGAATAACTTGTAAAATAGATGAATTGATGTAGGTGTTTTGTAAAAGTGAATGTGTAAAATAGAAAAAGTATGTTTTTAGTGTAAAAATAGATGTGTAAAATACACATGCTGATGTGAATGCTCAAATTCTTTCAAAAGAAAGAAAAAGCGGTAATTAGTTGGTTGAGAGCTACATGACTACTACGTATCACTAGCGCAACTCTACACAATGCGTGAGAATATATAAATATTATAAAATAAGGTATAATATATATAAAAGTAACAATTATTTCAAGTATTATTTATTTAAAAAATATTTCTACAACTATTTTTTATCTTTTTATCTCTACAAATATATAGTTTATTTTTGTATTTTTGATTAATATATTTTTTAAGGTGAATTATATTCTTCTAACTTCTGTTGTAGGGTATTATATTTGCCTAATATACTACTAAATTTTATAAGTTTCAAATTTATTATTCAAATTTATTATCTCTTAAAAATAAGAAGATTATCATAATAATAAAAATTATTATAAAATTACAATGTTATCTTAACCAAAATTATAATGAAAACAAAGGGAGACAAAAAGGATAGAATTTATAATAATTTATTACACAAACAATTGGTAGGTATATTCAAATTCATAGCCTTGTAAATTGTGTTTTAATATAAACTCAAATTCCTATTTCCCAAAAAACTAAATATTATCGTTCTAATCTCGAAAAATAAAAACTAAATATTAACCCAAACCAAAATTCAACCAAAATTATAAAAGGGAGAGGGAAGACTTTGTGATGAGAAATTAAAAAAATATAATACCAAAACACATGTTTTTTGTAATAAAAAAAACCATCAATCTTAATCACAATTATCAGAAAGACAAAAATCTACACACACACACACACACACACAAGGGTACCCACAATTTTTTTATAGGAAAAATATGGATTTTTTTATTTTTTTGATAGAAAGGAAAAATATGGATTGAATATGAGAATTTGTATTGAATCTATACAAAATAAAATAGGAAAAAGAAGAGTCAAAGTATAAAAAATAGAAAAAGATCAAGAAATTGTAACAATAAAGTAGAGACTAGAGAGTAATGGGGAGATAAAGAGGCAAAAAAGGAGAGGAAAGCTTAGATGAAGTGTGTGGGAGGAAACTTAGTCTCAAACCCTAAGAAAGAATTGTCCTCTTCGGAAATGGCGTTAAGCCTTAATTCTCAAGGTTTTGCTCTGTAGTAGTGGTACACTCATGTCTTAGGCTCAGGCTTATAAGGCATGAGTGAGAGGCGTCTCTCCCCGATGTGAGATTGAGCAAAACCTTGAGGATTAAAGCTCAACGCCATTTCCGAAGATGACAATTCCTTCTTGGGCTCTAAGACTAAGTTTCCTCTCACAAAGTGTAATAGTAAAAATGGACTAATAATTAGAATTTCCAATCATATAAAAGTTTAAAATTATTTACTTCAAAACAATATTGATAAAGATGATAGTTTGGGGGAAAAATAGTGTCCTTTGGACCTCAATAATTCCACACTTAAACACATATACTTTGCGGCAACTGTCCTGTGTGGCAAATTATGATTGATTATATCATTGTTATTGATTCCGTTCCGTTCCGGCCGGAACGGCCGGAATTTTTCGTACCGGTATGCAAACCGGTACCGGAATACTCACGTTCCACCTCGGCTCAAATTCCGGGTCATTCCGGCCATTCCGGTCAATTCCGGCTAATTCCGGCCGAGATGCAAATTCCGGCCGGTACCGGATTTGGCCTATTATTAAAAAAAAAAAAAAAAATGGTAAAGGTCCAATGGGTGTTGGTAGTTCTTGGGAGTTCTTTTGATGATGAATTTGATCATTCTCTCATGGATGATGATGAGGAGGATGAGTAAATCTTGTATTTTTTTATATTTAGTTATTGTCTTGTAAATCTTCTTATTGTATGATGTTATATTGATATTTAAGACTTAAGAGTTAAGACTAAATGATTTGTATTATTTGATATTTAGTTATTTATTTATTAGAATTGACAATTTTATGTTCAACAAGGATATATATAAATTATTTTTTAAGAACCCCGAAACACCCTGAAACGGTACGCCGAAATCGGCCGGTACCGAAATATTCCATTCCACTGGACAAACCGAAACGGGGTCCGAAACGGTATTAATAACAATGGATTATATGTCACTATCACTGATCACATGTACCCAAACTTTTTTTTTTCTAACACTCACCATTTTTTACCTAAAAAAATTAAGGCAATGTCTAAGTTTGTAATTTGTACATGGTACTAGCATTATTGTTAACCTAAAATCTACAAAAGGATCCAAAATTGGGTACTAAATCCGAGTCCAAGTTTTTTACTCGAATTTCAAAAAAAAAAAAATTATGAAAAGACTGAAAACTTCATTAAGAAAACAAAAACATTACATCATAGTGAAGAGCTTGTTTTAAGAAACAAGAATTTTCTTCAATCTAAACTAAAAAATCTACAATACCAAGAGCATGTTTAGCTAAAAGATGTACTACTCTATTACCTTGTCTACACACCCAAGAAAACATAACAGAACGAAAATCATAAGAAGTCGCCCACATACCGTAGATAATAGAAGGCACTGAAGTAGGGGAGGGTAAGAGCACGATAAACAGTGAGTGAATCAGCCTCCAAGATAAGGTTGTGAATACCAACATACTTAGCCAATTGATGGCCAGCTTCAAAAGCTTTTGCCTCCACCTCCAAAGCACCCAACGGAGCACAAATCTTCTTGCTTAAAGGCTGCTACTACCAACCCCTTATCATCCCGAATAATGACTCCCACACCTGCTTCCTTCTGAGCCAAGAAGACAGCACCATCTACGTTTACTTTATACAAAGAACCCGCAGGAGGCACCCAAGCAGCAGGTAATTCCGAAGACTGCTGAGGAGAGACCACATTAGCTTCCTGATACTCGTACAAATATCTCTTAGTGCATTGCAATTTGGTCGCTCTTGCCTGGAAATTGGAGGCTTTGATCCGCATTGCCTGTTGGCTTTACCATATGCTATATAGGACTGACCGTGTTGGGTACCACAATGATTGGAGCCAAGCAGAGTAAGCCCACGCGTGCCTCAAAAGGATGTAAACAACGGCGGTTTTCGCTTTTCACCAATTTAATCAGAGTTTTATCCTCAATACATGCCCCTAATTTGTATCTTACGGTATATTTGTAGATTGAAGGAAAGTGATGTAGAAAATAATTATAATTATTTTTATATTTAAATACTTAATAAGAAGACAATTAAATCCACATTACTTTTACAATTTTAATGATAAGTACAAAGAAGTGTTCGTATGTAAAAATAAAAATAAAAATAAAAATAAAAAACTTTTTATTTGGTAATAATGACAGAAAAAACAAAAGGAAATATCAAATTGTCAAATCATTTTCATGAGATATTTTCTCGTATATTTTCCTTTCAATTTATTATAGCATATGCTTGATATAATTTATTATAATATTTTTTTTAGAGAGTTTTAACATATGGTCGATGAGAGTTATTTATTATCAGACTAAAATACCAATTAATTTTTTATATAAAATTGAACCTTAAATCACTTATTTAATCATCAAAAATTTAGCGGTTGAACTATTACATAAATAAACACTTATTTTCTTTTTCTATACTTATTTTATCCCCTTCTTTTTTGGGTTTTATTTCTAAGAGAAGCTACTATATACTTATTTTACCTTAAAGCAATTTCACTCAAATAAAAACAAAATATAGTACTAGTTAAGGAACGGCAATGTTTCGGATGACTAGTGCCTTCTCTCCTATATGAAGTTAGGAAAATTTACGTGTGAGAAGCGGAACAGGTCGAGGTGGAGCGTGATGGAGACATTTGCCATTCTTAATGACGTGCCTCCAATACTAATGAGAGATCTAGAGAGGATAAGGATAGAGGGAGTGGTAGCAATAAAAGCGTTGAAGACAAAGATAAATGTTTTAAGGGATGATGATAGAATATCTAAAAATTAAATTCTAAGTATGATATTATGGAAAAATATCAAATTATATATAAATAATTTAAATATTACTAACACAACCTGGATTCAAAAAAACATGCAAGAAATGGAAAAAAAAAATGAATAGAATGAAATTAAGTAATTTTTTTTGGATATTTAAAATAAATAAATAAATATGAATGGAATGTAAGTAACCTCATTTGAGAGTAACATAGAAGGAAATGAATAGAATTATTTTATGACAATATTATTATTAGAACCCTATTTTAAATTAAATGACTGAATATATTGGGGTATTTAGGGAGTTTTAATAATAACAAAAATCATTAAATAAAATTTCATTTCATCCAATTCTTGAGAGAAATAAAAATTTGAGGTTTTGAGAGAATAGAGAGGAATTAGTGATCCCTCATACCCATTCTATTTCATCCCACTTAAACTCTAAAATAAGAAAATTAATTTTACATTCTCTCCATTAGAACTCCCAAACAAGGAAAGGGAAAAAAATATTCTAAAATTATTCATTTCATTCCTTTCATTTTTATCTTCCCAAATAAGCTATAAAGAATTAAAGATATAATTGGAAACCTAGGTCATCACTTTACATTTAGACCTTGGCGTGAGTGTCAATTTGATCATTGGATTTTCGATTTGAACAATTAACACTTCCGTACGTTAGAATTTTAACAAATTAAACCTTATATTAGTATTTACCATTAAAATTCAAGAAATGTAACCATGTAATGTATACATGGTAAAAAAGGCATTTCAAATGTGTTGATCATGTGATTAAATCCTTGTCTTTAAGAAGAAAAATTCTGATAGAATATTTAATTTATCACAAATCTAATACATATAGGTTAATTATTAAAAAAAAAGTATAAATATTAAATTTATATTCATGTTAATGTTCTTCTCAATAAAAAAAATTCATGTTAAAGTCTAATGGTGCTATTTGTTTGTGTTTTTTTTTTTTTAATGATAAGCTTAATGTCTTGCTCCGTTCAAGTTGAATAACATGTAATGCAAATCAGGAAAGTAATTCCAATAGAGACATTTAATGTTTAAAACGTTAAATCCCTCCACCCTCAACTATTGAATTATAAATAAATACATGCAGTGCGAAACTGAAATAGACTCTTCATTGTCTCATATGAAAGCTCTTCTCATTCACAGTAGATAAAGAAAATTGGTAAAAATTAAAATTTAATAGTTCTTTCAAAAGAAAGAAGGCAAGGAATGTAGTTTTTTTTTTTTTTTTTTTTTTAGAAGAGAAAAACTTTTTTATTGAAAACTTTTTTCTAAGAGTATGTTAAAGTATATTTGTACTTTAAAAAAGTAAGAAAAAATGAAATTTTAAAAAATTGTACATAAAAACTAAAAAACAAAAAGCTAACTTAAAAATTAGTCTCAAACACGCACACCAAACGGACATGTCAACATATCATGTTAGCCTGTCCATTTTATTTGAAATGAGAGTTATATTACACTTGAACATTTTGATTTTAATCACCTGTTATATTTTCTTTATTATTGAATGCATAGCACTTGGTACCAAAATTAAAAATATTCACAACATTCTTATTGTTCCAATTAACAAATGTCTCCCTCTTATATGTTGAAAATAAACCAACGCTCTAGCTTTGACCNTCAAAAACTAAAACATACAAAATCCCAACAAACCCATTCCAAAATCACCCAAAACAACAAAAAAAAAAAATTACAACAAACCCAAATCAGATAACCCAAAACCACCGAACCTTCGCTGCCGCACCACCACAACAAACCCAGCCCGCCAACAACCACCTACAACTATTCAAAACCAAGCCAACAACCGTCGTATTGCCATCAAAACCCAAGCCAAAATACCCAATCTCCACACCGATTCAACTGATTCAACCCAAGCCACCACATCCACGCCTGCAGCAACCCACAACCATCAAGAAAGCCATCGATTTAAACCCATTGAAATCGCCGCTACATACCCATGCCGCCCGATTTAAACCCACCAATTTCAACCCAAGCCACCACACCCACGCCGCCCGCCACCGATTCAAGCCCCAACCCCGAAACCAAAGCCCAACACCACCAAAACCACCGAGAGAAACCCAAGCCCCAGGCACCGATTCAAACCTCAGCCACCGAAATCTATGCCCAGTACCACCAAATCCACCGAGAGAGAGAGAAAAAGAAACAGAGAAGAGAGAGTGAGAAGAGAGACAAAGACAAGGGAGAGAGAGAGAGAGAGTGAGGAGATTTTATAAGAACCAACTATTTACAGGTCGTAAAATTTTATAAAAACCCATACCTTGATGGAGCATCTTTTTTGAGGTTTTGGTTCTAAAATAGCAACTGTAATGTTTGGTGTTTACACGTAGTGCTCTTATAATTCTTTCAAAAGAAAGAAAAAGCGGTAATTAGTTGGTTGAGAGCTACATGACTACTACGTATCACGAGCACAAAATTACACAATGCAGGAGAATATATAAATATTATAAAATAAGATATAATATATATAAAAAATAATAATTACTTCAAGTAGTATTTATTTAAAAAAAAATATTTTTATAATTATTTTTTACTTTTTTTTCTCTACAAATATATAGTTTATTTTTATATTTTTTATTAATATATTTTTTTAAGGTGAACTATATTCTTCTAACTTTTGTTGTAGGGTATTATATTTACCTAATATACAACTAAATTTTATAAGTTTCAAATTTATTATTCAAATTTATTATCTCTTAAAAATAAGAAGATTATCATAATAATAAAAATTATTATAAAATTACAATATTATCTTAACCAAAATTATAATGAAAACAAAGGGAGAAAAAAAGGATAGAATTTATAATAATTTATTACACAAACAGTTGGTAGGTATATTCAAATTCATAGCCTTGTAAATTGTGTTTTAATATAAACTCAAATTCCAATTTCCCAAAAAAACTAAATATTATCGTTCTAATCTCGAAAAATAAAAACTAAATATTAACCCAAACCAAAATTCAACCAAAATTATAAAAGAGAGAGGGAAGACTTTGTGATGAGAAATTAAAAAAATATAATACCAAAACA
Organism: Quercus suber; assembly: GCF_002906115.3. Taxonomy (NCBI): domain Eukaryota; kingdom Viridiplantae; phylum Streptophyta; class Magnoliopsida; order Fagales; family Fagaceae; genus Quercus; species Quercus suber. Next base: position 13,013 of record NW_027070019.1, on the reverse strand, counting down.
CATGTTTTTTGTAATAAAAAAAGCAATCAACCTCAATCAATTATCAGAAAGACAAAAATCTACACACATACACACACACACACACAGAGGGTACCCACAATTTTTTTATAGGAAAAATATGGATTTTTTTTTTTTTAATAAAAAGGAAAAATATGGATTGAATATGAGAATCTGTATTGAATCTATACAAAATAAAATAGGAAAAAGAAGAGTCAAAGTATAAAAAAGAGAAAAAGATCAAGAAATTGTAACAATAAAGTAGAGACTAGAGAGTAATGGGGAGATAAAGAGACAAAAAACGAGAGGAAAGCTTAGATGAAGTGTGTGGGAGGAAACTTAGTCTCAAACCCTAAAAAAGAATTGTCCTCTTCGGAAATGGCATTGAGTCTTAATTCTCAAGGTTTTGCTCTGTAGTAGTGGTACACTCATGTCTTAAGCTCAGGCTTATAAGGCATGAGTGAGAGGCGTCTCTACCCAACGTGGGATTGAGCAAAACCTTGAGGATTAAAGCTCAAAGCCATTTCCGAATATGACAATTCCTTCTTGGGCTCTAAGACTAAGTTTCCCCCCCACAAAGTGTAATAGTAAATATGGACTAATAATTAGAATTTCCAATCATATAAAAGTTTAAAATTATTTACTTCAAAACAATATTGATAAAGATGATAGTTTGGGGAAAAATAGTGTCCTTTGGACCTCAATAATTCCACACTTAAACACATATACTTTGCGGCAACTATCCTGTGTGGCAAATTATGATTGATTATATGTCACTATCACTAATCACATGTACCCAAACTTTTTTTTTCTAACACTCACCATTTTTTACCTAAAAAAAAATTAAGGCAATGTCTGAGTTTGTAATTTGTACATGGTACTAGCATTATTGTTAACCTAAAATCTACAAAAGGATCCAAAATTGGGTACTAAATCCGAGTCCAAGTTTTTTACTCGAATTTCCAAAAAAAAAAAAAATTATGGAAAGACTAAAAACTTCGTTAAGAAAACTTTTTGATGATGAATTTGATCATTCTCTCATGGATGATGATGAGGAGGATGAGTAAATCTTGTATTTTTTTATATTTAGTTATTGTCTTGTAAATCTTCTTATTGTATGATGTTATATTGATATTTAAGACTTAAGAGTTAAGACTAAATGATTTGTATTATTTGATATTTAGTTATTTATTTATTAGAATTGACAATTTTATGTTCAACAAGGATATATATAAATTATTTTTTAAGAACCCCGAAACACCCTGAAACGGTACGCCGAAATCGGCCGGTACCGAAATATTCCATTCCACTGGACAAACCGAAACGGGGTCCGAAACGGTATTAATAACAATGGATTATATGTCACTATCACTGATCACATGTACCCAAACTTTTTTTTTTCTAACACTCACCATTTTTTACCTAAAAAAATTAAGGCAATGTCTAAGTTTGTAATTTGTACATGGTACTAGCATTATTGTTAACCTAAAATCTACAAAAGGATCCAAAATTGGGTACTAAATCCGAGTCCAAGTTTTTTACTCGAATTTCCAAAAAAAAAAAAAATTATGAAAAGACTAAAAACTTCATTAAGAAAACAAAAACATTACATCACAGTGAAGAGCTTGTTTTAAGAAACAAGAATTTTCTTCAATCTAAACTAAAAAATCTACAATACCAAGAGCAAGTTTAGCTAAAAGATGTACTACTCTATTACCTTGTCTACACACCCAAGAAAACATAACAGAACGAAAATCATAAGAAGTCGCCCACATACCGTAGATAATAGAAGGCACTGAAGTAGGGGAGGGTAAGAGCACGATAAACAGTGAGTGAATCAGCCTCCAAGATAAGGTTGTGAATACCTAACATACTTAGCCAATTGATGGCCAGCTTCAAAAGCTTTTGCCTCCACCTCCAAAGCACCCAACGGAGCACAAATCTTCTTGCTTAAAGGCTGCTACTACCAACCCCTTATCATCCCGAATAATGACTCCCACACCTGCTTCCTTCTGAGCCAAGAAGACAGCACCATCTACGTTTACTTTATACAAAGAACCCGCAGGAGGCACCCAAGCAGCAGGTAATTCCGAAGACTGCTGAGGAGAGACCACATTAGCTTCCTGATACTCGTACAAATATCTCTTAGTGCATTGCAATTTGGTCGCTCTTGCCTGGAAATTGGAGGCTTTGATCCGCATTGCCTGTTGGCTTTACCAAATGCTATATAGGACTGACCGTGTTGGGTACCACAATGATTGGAGCCAAGCAGAATAAGCCCACGCGTGCCTCAAAAGGATGTAAACAACGGCGGTTTTCGCTTTTCACCAATTTAAGCAGAGTTTTATCCTCAATACATGCCCCTAATTTGTATCTTACGGTATATTTGTAGATTGAAGGAAAGTGATGTAGAAAATAATTATAATTATTTTTATATTTAAATACTTAATAAGAAGACAATTAAATCCACATTACTTTTACAATTTTAATGATAAGTACAAAGAAGTGTTCGTATGTAAAAATAAAAATAAAAATAAAAATAAAAAACTTTTTATTTGGTAATAATGACAGAAAAAACAAAAGGAAATATCAAATTGTCAAATCATTTTCATGAGATATTTTCTCGTATATTTTCCTTTCAATTTATTATAGCATATGCTTGATATAATTTATTATAATATTTTTTTTAGAGAGTTTTAACATATGGTCGATGAGAGTTATTTATTATCAGACTAAAATACCAATTAATTTTTTATATAAAATTGAACCTTAAATCACTTATTTAATCATCAAAAATTTTAGCGGTTGAACTATTACATAAATAAACACTTATTTTCTTTTTCTATACTTATTTTATCCCCTTCTTTTTTGGGTTTTATTTCTAAGAGAAGCTACTATATACTTATTTTACCTTAAAGCAATTTCACTCAAATAAAAACAAAATATAGTACTAGTTAAGGAACGGCAATGTTTCGGATGACTAGTGCCTTCTCTCCTATATGAAGTTAGGAAAATTTACGTGTGAGAAGCGGAACAGGTCGAGGTGGAGCGTGATGGAGACATTTGCCATTCTTAATGACGTGCCTCCAATACTAATGAGAGATCTAGAGAGGATAAGGATAGAGGGAGTGGTAGCAATAAAAGCGTTGAAGACAAAGATAAATGTTTTAAGGGATGATGATAGAATATCTAAAAATTAAATTCTAAGTATGATATTATGGAAAAATATCAAATTATATATAAATAATTTAAATATTACTAACACAACCTGGATTCAAAAAAACATGCAAGAAATGGAAAAAAAAAATGAATAGAATGAAATTAAGTAATTTTTTTTGGATATTTAAAATAAATAAATAAATATGAATGGAATGTAAGTAACCTCATTTGAGAGTAACATAGAAGGAAATGAATAGAATTATTTTATGACAATATTATTATTAGAACCCTATTTTAAATTAAATGACTGAATATATTGGGGTATTTAGGGAGTTTTAATAATAACAAAAATCATTAAATAAAATTTCATTTCATCCAATTCTTGAGAGAAATAAAAATTTGAGGTTTTGAGAGAATAGAGAGGAATTAGTGATCCCTCATACCCATTCTATTTCATCCCACTTAAACTCTAAAATAAGAAAATTAATTTTACATTCTCTCCATTAGAACTCCCAAACAAGGAAAGGGAAAAAAATATTCTAAAATTATTCATTTCATTCCTTTCATTTTTATCTTCCCAAATAAGCTATAAAGAATTAAAGATATAATTGGAAACCTAGGTCATCACTTTACATTTAGACCTTGGCGTGAGTGTCAATTTGATCATTGGATTTTCGATTTGAACAATTAACACTTCCGTACGTTAGAATTTTAACAAATTAAACCTTATATTAGTATTTACCATTAAAATTCAAGAAATGTAACCATGTAATGTATACATGGTAAAAAAGGCATTTCAAATGTGTTGATCATGTGATTAAATCCTTGTCTTTAAGAAGAAAAATTCTGATAGAATATTTAATTTATCACAAATCTAATACATATAGGGTTAATTATTAAAAAAAAAGTATAAATATTAAATTTATATTCATGTTAATGTTCTTCTCAATAAAAAAAATTCATGTTAAAGTCTAATGGTGCTATTTGTTTGTGTTTTTTTTTTTTTTAATGATAAGCTTAATGTCTTGCTCCATTCAAGTTGAATAACATGTAATGCAAATCAGGAAAGTAATTAATACCTCATAGTATTTCCAATAGAGACATTTAATGTTTAAAACGTTAAATCCCTCCACCCTCAACTATTGAATTATAAATAAATACATGCAGTGCGAAACTGAAATAGACTCTTCATTGTCTCATATGAAAGCTCTTCTCATTCACAGTAGATAAAGAAAATTGGTAAAAATTAAAATTTAATAGTTCTTTCAAAAGAAAGAAGGCAAGGAATGTAGTTTTTTTTTTTTTTTTTTAAGAAGTGAAAAACTTTTTTATTGAAAACTTTTTTCTAAGAGTATGTTAAAGTATATTTGTACTTTAAAAAAGTAAGAAAAAATGAAATTTTAAAAAATTGTACATAAAAACTAAAAAACAAAAAGCTAACTTAAAAATTAGTCTCAAACACGCACACCAAACGGACATGTCAACATATCATGTTAGCCTGTCCATTTTATTTGAAATGAGAGTTATATTACACTTGAACATTTTTATTTTAATCACCTGTTATATTTTCTTTATTATTGAATGCATAGCACTTGGTACCAAAATTAAAAATATTCACAACATTCTTATTGTTCCAATTAACAAATGTCTCCCTCTTATATGTTGCAAATAAACCAACGCTCTAGCTTTGACCTATTATTTATGCTGAATTATCTAAGTTCAGGTTGATATTGCTATCTAGATTCTTTTTTTTTTTTTTAATCGATTATTTAGATGCATTGAATATGAAGTTACCTTAACAAAGGCCTAGAATAAAGGTGTCAATCCAGGTTAGTGTCGTATGCATGTCATGTCGAGTTAGGGCCTTAGGGGTATTCGGTTAAATGACTTAACTCAAACCCGATCTATTTAATTATCATGTTATGATCCTTCAACACTAACACGACTTGTTAATGAAGTAGATTGACGCAACACGACCCACTTGACACGCATAATAAATGGGTCATGTTGGGTTGACACGAATGTGACATAACTTATTTTTCAACTCGATTAATATTAAACAAGTTAGGTCGACACAAATTCAATCCATTTAACCCACTTTGAAAAAGCACATGATTAATATTGTTATAAATCTAATAAACAAATTTTTTTTACAAACTTATAATATCAAAATACCTATTAAGCATACAATTTGAAAGTTAATAACAACATCAAATACTTAAAAAACATCGTCCAAAAGTTCAAAATAATATCAAAGTACTTAATAAATATTAAGTCCATAATGTAATACCATATATTTAAAAATAAGTTCTTTGCATCTAGGGTTGTAAATAAACCGAGCTGTTTCTAAACAGCTCGAGCTCAACTCGAGAAAAGCTTGTTTATATTTGTTTGTTTAGAAAGCAAGCCAAGTTCAAGACTTAAGTTTAAGCTTGAATATTAAACGAGCCAAGATTAGACACAATAATATATTCATGAACAAACTCGTGAACATGATAGCTCAATTAAACTATATGTAATATTATATTTTTATATGTATACTTGTCTAAAAATATATTTATATAGACTTGAAATTGGATCGTATAAGTTCGTCAATAGGTTCATACAAAATTAAATTATTATTTGTAAACAATTGATGATATAAATTGTCTATTTGTAGTGAAAACTCATAGAATTATGAAGAGGTAAAACATTTTTAGTCATGGTTTCACAATATATGGGAAAAGAATAAGTTAATTAAGTAGCTTATGAACAAGTTCGAGTATGCTCGACAAAAAAATGAGCCAAGCTTGAATATAAAATCTTTTTTAATGATGAGCTCAAGCTCGGCTCATGTTTGAAAAAAATTAAATAAACAAGCTTGAATTGTTAATACTCGATTCGGCTTTATTATAGCCTTATTTACATCTCCAAAAGAAGTGCATACACTTCAATTCAAATTCTAAACAACACAATTCAACAAAAATATAGCATCCATCTAGAAATAAGTTCTTTACATTTCAAAAGAAGTGCATACACTTCAACCCAAATTCAAAATAATATAGTTCAACAAGAATATAACATACACAGAACTTGCCAAATGTAAAATACAAAAAATATAACATAATTTATGTCTCTCATATTTTCCTTTTAAATTTAAAATATATGTTGGATATAAAAGGTATTTGAAAAATGCAATATAAAATGAATATTTATTTATTATAAAAGTTAAATAAATTCTGTTAAATAGGTCCTTTCAAGTTGACATGAATAAATTAGCGTGTCAAACATATCAATTGAGGGTTATGCGAGTTGACTTACTTATGACACGTTTCTTATCATATTACTTTTGAGTCAACTTGTTTACAACTTGAACCCACTAAGACCCAATCCTAACCCGTTCGTGTCATATTTGTGAGTCATGTCAAACATTGACACCCCTAGCCTAGAATAAACATATTTGTGATGTTACAAATTTATAAGGATGTTATTTGGTCAAAGTTAAAGTTTTGAATTACTCAAGAACCTTGCGGCTTCAATAAAAAATTAAAAATTAAAAAAAATTAAAAAATAAAAAAAGAGGGGGAGAATTGGGTTTAAAACATAATCCCGACTCTCCCCTCATTGTATGATTTTATTTTTATTTTTAATTTAAAGCTATGGTTTTATTTATTTTGGATGAATTAAAGGAATGCATCAAAGACAATTCATTAAAAGTCAAATACATAGAACCTAGACATAAGCCTTAAGTTGTGTCAAAATTCATTTTTGAGGGTCTACAAAAGCAACAAAAGGTTTCGCCATTTCAGTGGCTTGCCCTCTCGAAAGTCGAAATGCGTGAGTGATGCTTAAACTGCTTCAATTTCCTGCCATGAGAGAAAGCAGGCTATAGTAAGGTTGAGCTTTGAGTGTATCTTAAGGTTGCTAGAGATTAGAGACGAGAACCAATTTTCATATGGAGTATTTCAATGACACTATAGGCTCATCTTGAATTTTTATTGCAAGTTTGAAGGGAAGGTATTTTGTAACTTTCACATATACATCACTTACGTTATAAATATGCAGATCTCTTACTGTTTGAGATTCATTATTACGAGAGAAATTATGTACATTCCTCATGTATGAGATATTTATCATCCATTTTATTTTTATGGTTCCTAAGTTGAGTATTTAGTAGGTAGTAGGTATTCTTTTTTCTTATTATTACTATTATTTTTTGAGAAGAATGTAGTAGATTCTTAGAGCATGGTGATATAGTATTTTTTTTCCT
>NW_027070019.1:0-3544 GCF_002906115.3 Quercus suber | reverse complement strand
CGTGTCCTCCTCTTCTTCTGAAAAATCATCTGGAAGGGCAGTAATTAAAACTGGATTGCGAACACTGGACTGCCTGTCAATTTCCTCCTCAGCGTCCGAAACTTGAATGACTGGAACCCTTCCTGAAGCCTCTCCAAATTTGAACTTATCAATCTGCTCCTCAAGTGAAGAAGTTGAGGAAGCAACCCTTTCACCCACTACTACTAGTTCGAGGGGAACCTGCTGAATTGGTTGGATGAGTAATGGTACCGCTTGCGGATTTGGATGTGACACGGGGGCAAGATTGAACGGCGCTAGAAAATTACACCGAGAAACGTCTATTTGGTTCATCCGATAGTCTCCTTGCGTTATAGCATTGCCGACGGGCTGAAAATTGCTCGATTTTGGTGTGTAACCGAGAATAAGATTTGCAGCCCAAAGTTGTCCATCTTCACTTACTAAAATCTCTAATCTCAGTAGATAGTTGAGTGCGTCAGTATTAGTCAGGCTGAGTCGAAGAGCAACTTGCCTTTTATCTGTTAACATCACAACGAAATTAACAATAATCAGAAACTCAAAGATGCTGATATGGAGAAAAGAAAAATAATGTTAGGCAAGAAGTAGCCTAAGTCTATTGTTAGGAAAACTAAATCTGGGATATCCCACCTAGCTCTCCTGGTTGGGTTAGGCAATGAAGACCGTCACGTCATGCGCCCAAGACGATCAGATAGTCATCTTTCATCCCTTTATTAGACTTGGGTAGGCAAGAAATGAGCCTAACGATGTCGGATCGGGATTTAAGATAATATCCTGCTCCCTTTTGGCTATGACATTCGTACATGTGTACTACGTCAAGCCAGGTGATCCTCAGTCCTAAATGACGATTCAAAGCGTCAATTGCCCCTAAGATCCTAAACATATTAAGTGCGCATTGATCAAGAGAAAGCCTATGGTTACGAAGATAATTTTTGGTAACTAGATTCATAGGGAGAGTCATTCCTCCTTCTATGAATGCTATCATAAGGATTATGACTTCTCCCTCTCTTCGATCGGATAATATCTTTTCTGGGGGACAATACCTCAAGTTTACTCCCTGTGGTATGCCATATGTTTCCTTAAATGCCTCTATTAAGGCAGGACTATCGACCAGGTACTGAAATTTACCCATTTTTGGTTAAATAGAGAGAGGCACAGAATAGTAACTGAGAAATGAGAGTTTGAGGGCCAAGAACGTTGGCCGAGAGGAAAATGAAGGGTTCGAGGAGATTAAAACTTACACAAACAGGGTTGGAGAGTGATCCTTAAATCCTTGGAAGGATTTGTGTGAATTTTTGCAGAAATGAGATGGATGATTTGAAAAAGTTGATGAGCTTGAACATTTGGGTTCGCTGGAGAGTAAGAAATCGCAAAGTAAAAGAGATAGAGTCTTCTTTGAGGCTTTATATAGGGGCCAAAAAGTGAGTGGGAGTTATCCCGCCCAAATTCTGAGGAGAAACATCATTCGTAGGATCAATAATCCACCGTTAGATGCAAGAGACAAAACACCGCCTGGAGCAATTAATACCACTTCATAAATATCGAAACAACAGCGGCAATGATGAAGCGCCTAGATCTATGCTCACGCACGTTTAAACTCAGGTATTCTTCACGTTTTTATCTTTTATTTTCTGTAACAAATCAAAATCCTATTTTTTCTCCTCAGATGCGAGGGAAAAATTAAAATTTTGAGGGGCTATTGTGGGGATAAAAGTCCAAACTTATGTATTGGGCCTAAGGCCCTATTTGAAGACTAAAAGTTTGTCCGAAGAGAAATAAACGATTGAGAAAGACCCCAGGTAGGGGAGATATACCTAGAAATGATCAAGGAATATAGTCCGAAGAGAGCATCAGTAGTCCGAAGAGTGTGTTATCCTCGAGTATAAAGAATCTCAGTTAAGCTAGTATCTGGGAGGTTCAAATAACCTTCCTAGCAATTCCAATGATAAGGATAACAGAGAAATATATAAAGGAAAAGCTGCTAACACCGCATTAAATGCACTGCAACAACTTTTCTTGTCGCATTAATGTGGAGGAGACCTCTGAACAGTACAATCTCAACTACCGCCACTCATGGAGAACTGACGAAGTTACCTGATGGGACGGGTACTCAAGTAAACGTTTATATGAAGACAAGTGGACGATTAAGGTAGTCTAAAAGAACACTATATAAATGTAAGGGACCTCATATAGAAGGGGGGGGGGGGAGGGAAGAAAAGGGTGGATGATAATTCTAAGAGTGATATATACAATAGTTTGTCTCTTTGAACAGGAATGCATTGAAGTTTCAAGTCTGTTCTTACATTAATTGATCAATAAAATCCCTGTTGAACGTTGTTTCATTCTCAACCAGCCCAGCTCTTTCACCCACTCTCTACAAATTCATTGTTTTAAGCTTATTAGGCTCATACTCCAAATCTTTTGTACTTGGGCTACAAATATGTACCCTAAAGCTATATTCACAAATTATTTTATAAAATTTTTATAAAATGTTGATGTGGCCAACCTTTTATTGGTTTTCATCTAGGCCCACCATTATTATTACTTTTTCATTTACCAATAATCACTCACTATATCATCAGTTTGTAAAATTTTTTGTAAAATAGTTTATATCTCTAACATTATTTATATATATAAGAAACATTTTGTCTTTGTCGATGTAATCTTTCATCCACCATTTACTCTTAGTATTCTTTATCACAGTATAGGGGTTAGGTATCCTCCTTTATAAGAATATAATTACAGTTTTTAACTTGGTTTGGATATTTTTCTTACGGTACAATTGGCATATATATATATATATACATACAATGGGAGAAGAGGGATTTAAATCCTGAATATCTTAGAAACATTAGGAATGTCAACTAGTAAAACTACAAAACTCTTAACAAAGATAAAAGTGCACATAATAATGAATTTCATTGTAAATGGGTATTTGATACCATTTCATCTCAAGTACTTAATTCTTACCACAAAACTGTGAAACTAGAAATACTAATATCATGGTGCATGCTTCAATAAAATCTCTCTTCTCTAGGTGATTGGAACAATTCAAAATCTAAATCCCGCTGGGTCTATGATATCAAAATTCTTGAGAGATAGAGCTTAATTTCATGATTTATTAGTAACAATAAGTATCTATACATTCGATATATGCAACATCTTTTTCAAAATTGTGGGATTTACATGCTTCGAGAAGAATATTTCATATGTTAGAGCATGAGATACTACGCACAAACCAAACAGTTTTACCAAAAGCTCGTGCTAATACACTTGCAAGAAGAATATATAGAGATGGAATGAGGGATTTTAAAATAAAAAATAAATAAATAAATAAAAGGAAACTAAATAAAAACACAATTTATTTACTATGAACTCCAAGTAAATTTGTTGCTACATAAAATACCACTAGTAAATTTCTATAGTAACCAAACACTTTCTAGTTCCTAGAAATACGGACAAAACATATTGAGGGTAAGGCTTATAACCTCCTCCTTATGATCTCAAATAACAAACCTCTATTTTAAAC
>NW_027070018.1:476101-497190 GCF_002906115.3 Quercus suber | reverse complement strand
GGAGGACTGTCGCTTCCACTTGGGTTTATACTAACAACACCTTTTATTATGCACCAATCACAACAAGCTATAATAGCTATGTGAAAAAACGTTGTGTCCCTAGAACATAATGTTCTTTTATTTGCTTTTGCTTTCTAAAGGTAGGAATTTAAGATTGTTAATAAGCGTGTTAAGATCTTCTTTTTAGGGGGGGGGGGGGGGGTGTGTGCTGTATTGGCTTTTAGGAAAGGAGCTTTCGCTCTTCTCTAATTATTTGATGCATTGAACAAGTAATTGCAGCATGGAGAAACCTTCTTTCTTGCCTATAAAATTAGGAAGTATTAATTTGATCAGGGCGTATACTGACCATGACATTAATGAAGATGCACCTGCCCATGTGTTGTTCTGTCAACTTCAACAAAGAACGTCTAATGTCTTCATTTTGCTTACACAAAAAAAGAAAAAGAAAAAAATGTCTCTTTTTAGCCAAGTAAATTGAAAAATATTATTCAACTGCTTCCTAGGCAATGTGGGACAACTTCCCATAGGTCCTTAAGATTATTTCCCCTTTTGTTAAGGAGAGGAGTGGATGAGAACATGAGGTCCATTATTAGAAACCTCAAGCGCATTTCATAACAAGATAACTTTAGCGTAAATAGTAGATGCGACGTCGTGTTACAAAGTTGTACTACAAGCCAAGATTTGGAGAAGGTGTGAAAATGAAAGGTCATTTAAGGGATTGTTTGAACAATATGGTTGTTGCAAATATAAAGTAGGAGAGTGGCATTGTGCATAAAAGGGTTAGTGGCCAAACATTAGTGGGAGAAGAAGACTAAAAGAGAAGTAAATCACTTGATTCAAAATTTATTTTAGAGAAAGAAAGAAGACAACATGGAGGAAGCAAGGGAGTTGTGAAACACATATTTGTAGCAAAGTTCAAGGATGGAACTACACCTAACCAAATGACCATCTCATCAGAGAAATGGCCAATCTTGTCAACCTTATTGAGCCCTTGAAGTCTTTCCATTGGTAACCATTTTTCTTGTCATCATTATTGTTTGTTTCTTTTACAAAATATGCTAAGTTAAGAACAAAATATGTACAAATAGGTTAAAACATGTCTAAGAAGGAAGTTATTTATTGACATCTCTCATGCTTTCAAGAACTAAAAAGCTTGTTTGTGTTATTATGGATCTTTTAAACATCTGTAAGGTTCTGATCTCACTCTTGTTATGCAACTTGAGAATATGTATAAGAGATTCAGAGATGCATGCCTTTCTGAATAGTAAGATATTGTATCAAAGCAGCTGAGGTTGACTTTGGATAAAGAGGGTAGTGAGAATCTGCCACTTGCATGTGATATACTCTCAACTAAATCCTCAATTTTTTCACAGATAAAAGATGTACAACTCATACACGTATGGAGCGTATTGAAGTTACTCAAAAGAATTACAATCTCAAATCTAGAAGATCCATAAAAACCAAAGAAAAACAGACTGTAAATTGCCTAAAATTGTCATCCAGTCATACAATATTTCAAAAAGAGGACATAATTTCAAGCCAAGGATGCGCAACACCATCAAGGGTTCTAGAATTCTGCTTTCTCCAAATTATCCACATTAAGCCTTGGGGAACAATGTTTAAATATTTAATCCTCCATTTTATCAATAAATTACATGATTTAAATATGCTATAAATCCATAATTAGCTCAGAAGCATTTTTACTCGAGTAGAAAAAAGAATCAGGAGAAAGAGAACAGTTTTAGAGTGAAGCCAAGTTTGATATTACTACGAGGGCATTTGGATACACATTTGAGGGCATTGGATAGCACATTTAAGTCTGCGTCGCGTTTCTCCTCTTTTTTTTTTTTTTTTTTTTTTTTTTCAGCCGCAACTGTTGACCCGGTTTTCTGTGAACAGTGCACTTGTGCACTGTTCACGGGTCCCACAAGCTTCACTTTTTATCAACTTTTTCATTAAAATGGTCCCATGATACTATTTACACATTTAAAAATTATTTACTACAGTGTTTTCAGTTTTCAGTTTCAGCAACAATAAGTTCAATCCAAACGGACTCTACCTTGTCTAATGATCAAGTATACATCTTAAACTACATATTAATTTTATTTTATTATTATTTTTAAAATCTCTCTTCTTTAACTGTTTATTCAAGTCATTTTTCATCTGTTGCTAAAGGGTCATTTAGGTGAAAGCTTTCTTTGCATGTCTACTTGGTGTTCGGTATTGATAACTGAAACATTTCAATTGAACAGACTTCATTTAGTGAACTTGATAATCTGAAACACTGTAATCACAGCAAACATCTCAGCCATTGTGAAAATTTGTACAGCTAGCATTACTCCATGTAGCTGGAATACAATGAAAAACAGAAGCATAGTTAATAGACTGGACAGATCTGGCGGTCAAATGAAACAACCACATCTGCTTCAACATGAAGAGAGAAATACATGTAACTGAAATAAAGTTCACCACCATCAATTCAAACAACCAATCGTTCCATGGCTTTATTACATGGGCTTCTATCAAAAACAGGCTGTCAGATCTGGACAACTCCAATACTACGGTTATGCTGGCAACATTGTCTGCATTTATCAAAAGCTGCAGCCTATAGTTGGGACCATCCATGTTATCATGCTCACAATTCTCAAGAAAACTATAGGACCAGATTGCTTCAACTAAGATTGCTGTACAGTCAAGATGAAAGGAATTCAGACTTCTGATTGCATATTAAGGGTGAAAGAGATGAGAACTAAATCTTTAATTCTATGATTGCTGATATTAGAATCTGCATAGATAGCTTAGTTCAATTTTCTTGCTTTTGTTAAATGTTTTCTAATTTTACCACTGCTAGTGCAGATGCTAGTTCATGTTCTACTGCCTAAACTTAATTAAACCAAAAGACCAAAAAAGAAAGTTCATCACCATCTCATTCCATTAAAGTTGCACAAATGTTGATCAATATAACAAACTTAAACCGGTCATTATTCTACACAAAGATGGTGAAGCAGGATTGTACACCGTACATGAGTACTACCCCTCTTGTTATCCATAACAATAAGTCTAAAGACACAATTTTTCTCACAAATTTTTCACAATCGTTGAGGTGGCAAGTTATAAATGATAGATAATAAAATGATGTTTCTAGTGCGCCAAAATTAACAATAATTTTTCAATTTGACAAGTCTTGATAAATACTGTGAAATGTGTTTGTAGCAATACTCAAGAACTAATAGTGGTGGGTTTGCAGTCAATCACCATACGTTTATCCTTGTGAAGGAGGACACAAAACCATGTTCTCTGCAATACCCTCCACTCCATATTCTCAATGGTGGTGAAGATATAAGTGAAAACTCGATGCTTATTTCCTGCACTCAAATCCTTATTCATGTTCTCATACTTTGTGCATGATTTTATTTGCATTTTTGTCAACCATGCAACTCTTTTTTCATATCACCCCTCTCTCTCTCTCTTCTACACAGAAATTTGAAAGAGAACAAGACAAGTCTATGATGTGCTGTGTACATAGATTTTTGTATCCTAAATTCTATTTACTTAAGATTTTGGAAGTTGATAAAGATATTTTGTTTTTTATTTATATGATAATTCAATAATTGGAGGGAGGAATTTGGAACTCAGGCGTTTCATGGAAAACAACAAAAGTAGTACAAGGGTTAAAGCCAAAAGCTAAAAGCAAAAATAAAACAAAACAACCAAACAAACAAACAAACCGAAAAGACTTATGCATGGGCTGACTAGATTAACTCTATGTAAGCAAATGCGAGGTTGACTATTTGTTAGTGAATGCCTTTAAGAGCTAGTCAACTTAGTCGGGCAAGGCTATCTTTTTTTCTTTTTTCTTTTTTCCTTTTTTCTATTTTTATTTTGATAACTCGAAGTTACAATGAAATGGAAGATTTGAACTCTAAATATTTTTGTTAGAAACATTAAGAGGTGTCAACTAGTTGAAGTGCAAGGCTTTTGATCAATCAATCTTTGAAGTTTGTTATTAAAGATTTAATATCATTTTTATGGACTAGGCAAAATTTTAGTCAAATTTAATTAAAGAATTTTTTTTTTACCTAATTCGTTTTTTAGTCCCCCCTACGCTAGATTATCTATTTGTTTACTACTTTATTAAATACTAATTATTTATTTTATTTTATTCACAAACAAATAGGACGATCAAGATAGGTCAACTAATGACCAAGATCAACTAGTCAACGACATAGATCGACCATCCCACAGCCATTGCATACTTTGAGAGAGAGAGAGAGAGAGAGAGAGTTATTGCAAAAGGGAAAATGAAAAATCTTATTACTCACTCGCTATTGCACACTCCATACATACTTCTTTTGAACCTTCTTCTTTTTTAAAAAAATTATGTTAAATTACCAATTGTCCTAAAATCTTAAGCTATTAAGAAATAGTGAATTTAATCACTTAAACCATAATTCTAATAGAAATCATGTTTTCAAAAGTGCGTATGATGAATGTGTAATGGTAAGTGTGCTAATATCATTACCGATAATAAAATATTTGTTTTGTTTAAGCAACAATATTAACTAGTTTGGACGACCACGCTCTATAGCTCGAAGTTCTTTTGGATAGTTACAAACTAATCCAATACTGTGCTTTTTTAAGTTGGTCGGTAGAATTTTATCTGGACTAGCAGGATAGCTAGTCCATCTTCGAGCTAGTTCATCTTCGAATTGGTCAGTAAAATTTTAGTAAAATGAAAAAGCTACTTTCTCTCTCTCTCTCTCTCTCTCTCTCTCTCTCTCAGGTTTCTTAAACCACTCATTCCAACAACAAGTGGATCTCTCACTGCCCAACCAACTTTCAACTTTAATTGTTCAGCTGACCCCATTTTTTCAATTTTCTTGCTATTTTCAGCCTTGGCTTGCTGTGCCACCTAGTAATGTTACATCACTTCACCCCTCAAAACAAAGTTGTCATAATCAGTGGCGCAATCAACTTTGTCGACACAAACATACAACTATATTCTGTACCGATCTCCTGAATTGACAGAATTGTTTTTCATAAAGAACAAATTGATAAGGTTACATGATCCACAATAAGATAGGAAAAAGAAATCATTTTATTAAATAGTGATAAATAGACCACACACACGTTTAGTCCTTTTCAGTAGTTGAGACTAGAGAAGAAGAGATCATTTAGCACCTTTAATAAATTCAACCCCTTCTAACAATGCTAAATTGCTAATAGATGAAGTATGTTATTCACAGAGTACTCACTAACAAGAGCTAATATTTTTCATGCCACCCTTTCCTAATTGGTTAAAGTGGACTCCTAAATGTCTGAGTTCCACACAAACAAGTGGCGGCTAAAGCAAAGCTACATCTAAGAATCAAAGTGTATTCAGATACATGTAAAGGGAGAATTGAAGAAAAAAAAATGAAATATGGTAACTTCTTAACTTGTAGGTTGAATGGGATAAGCTATTGAGAGAATGAATAGCTCAGCCAACAATCCTTCAATGAGATATCAGCAGTACTACAAGCAAGCAAAGAATAAAAGTCTGAACTTCTCGGGGCCTTTGGGAAATGAAGAATTTGCCTCTTCATCTTTAACATGGAAGAAAGCCTACAGAAGATAACTACCTGTCTTCATGTTTTTGATCTCTTCTGCTTTTGAGGAACAAAGCGAACCCCTTGTTTGCCAAGCTCCACAGTCTTCACTTTACCGTCATCTAGGGTAACAGATAACAACGATGTGCCTTCGATTACATTGGTAACCTCTCCCTTATGCCTGGATAAAAATACAAGGAAATACAATTTAACCCACAATGTACAAACATTGCTCAACAAAGTAATCAAAACATTGAAGGATTTATAGCACAAGTTCATCGGAAATAGAGACCTTGAGTTTATATCAGAAAGGCATTAATCATTAATTTATAATGACATTGCAATAAAACAGCAATGAACGCTTCATTCTTCTTTTTCCCCTTTTTTTGTGAAGGTGGGGTGGGGGAAGGGGCACAGAATTTGGTGTGTACAGAAAGGCTTGGAGAGAAGAACAACTTCAGCCTAAAACTCACTGTTCCTCATGGGCTGTGTTTTTCTATATTTTTCCTTCATCATGAATGAAAAACTTACCATGAATTGTCAGATGACTGATGAACTTCAACTCTCTTTCCAATTGCATCTTTACCCAACTTTTTCAGTATCCAATTAGCGTCCATGATCTCATCCATCAAATTGTCTTGATTCAACTGTGTCACATCTTCATCGTCATTAGATAATGTTTTATCCATGAAGGGAGATGGTCTCCTTCTTTTTGACCTTTGGCCCTTGATAGAACTCCTTTCTTCCTCAGGCTGAGGAGAAGTTTGATTTTCAACAGTGGGTTTCTTAAATTTGAACCTCAGCAAAGGTTTGGAATCTTTTGGCAAAGAATGCGAACCAGGTGCCTGACCATAATCATCATTACCTTCATTGTAAGTCTCAGGCCTGCTTTCTGATGGTTTCCCCAGCAAAACCTTGCTACCTCTTACTTCACCCAAAGATCCTGCTGCAGCTGCATTTCCTTCATTGTTTCTCTTTCCCAATGAAATTCGTGTAGGCTCTTGAGTACTATTTTCATTTGCATCAGCACTACTCAATCTGCCAAATTTGGGGTTTGAATCAGAAACATCTGATCTAACTTTTCCCAACTTTATCAAATTTCCTTCCTTCCCAGCAACCTTCAAAAGTTTCACTTGGCCAATGCTATCAGTTCTGTCTCCTGCAAATTCATCCATTAATGAGAATCAGAGGTATACTGAGAACTAAGAAGTTGAGGAAGCCAGAAAGAAAAAAATAAATAAATCCTACCTTTACCATCTCCAGGTTTAGCAGTGCCAACCTGTCTATCTGCCATAAAATTGTCACTCGTCTTCCACTGGCTTGTACTCACATTGCCTGCTAATGAACATGAAACCATGAGTCATACGCACAGAGGGAGAGAGGGTAATATTTATCATTTGTCAGTCTCTACATAAACAATAAAGTCAAACAAATTATATTAAAAACAAGTATTTTGGGTTCCTTCTTGGTATAATATGCAAAACAAAGAAAAAGCTAAACAATAGAACCAAAGAAACAGGAGCATAAAAGAAACAATTTACATAAATGAGATTTTGAAAGTGAAATCTATTACTAAACGAAGCTGAAAAAAGGATGGGAGGACAATAAGAACCATAAGACATTTAATGAGGAAATATGGGGAAGAGAATAATGTAGGTCAGGCACTAGGTATATACAATCATTATAGTAGCTATTAAACATCAGTTTAAAAGTTATAAAAAGATTTTTTTTTTTATCGGTTAAATCATTAGAGTGCAAAAGGAAAAACCACAAAGATTAACTGATATCAATCATCAGCCAAAAGCTTGTGTCAGGATAGTCTAGACCGTCACTGTAAGCCGAGAATGACAGACAATATAGTGTTATATATATATATATATATAAATGAGGAAGACAAACTATATAAATAAGGTGTCTCTATTCAAATGAGGAAGATAAACTATATTGAACCCATGAGAACTAAAAAAAGCTTGTTGCAATAACTGCAAATTCTTATTAAAGCACACACAAACAGGAAAACACACTAATCAATCCTCCTCTTTCACCTAATAAGCTCGCAATAATCATCCTCACCTAATTATAATTGATAATACATAAAAAAGAAAAGTTAAAAATTGTAGGCATACCATTGGAGGTCATCAGATCCTGTTCTCTTTGGAAGCTTGAAGCATCAGACCTAGGAGAGTTGGTTACATTTATTTTTCGAGCACCTAGATTTATAACTAACTTCTTTCCTTTCACATTTTTTGACTTGTTAGCATGTTTTCCAGAGTCCTCACCAGTATCTAAAACATGAGGCTTATTACTCTTAATTCGAACAACTCTAGCAGCCTTATCTTCGTCACTCACCATCACCTCATCAACAAACTTGTGTTTCAAAACCCCAGGCTGATTGACCGTGCAAACCCCATCAGTATGATTCAGAGTTCCAGCCACAGAAAAAGAATATTTTTCTGGTCTATGGGACTGCTTATCATCATCATTCTTGTCATCATCCACACTGTATCCAAAAGACTGGGTATCATTATGTCCTTCAAAACTCTCATGCGATTCTGTTTTACCAGTCAAAGGTGCCTCATATACTTTTTTCTTTGCATTCTTCTTATTTGAATATTTCTTTCCATAATCCTTGGCTTTTTTTGGTGACTTCTCAGCTAACCCTTTGAGAGAAAACTTCAAGGACCGGCCAAATTCATTCTTTAATCTCACAGGACCATTTTCTTCATCATCTGAATAAGGTGATATGGAAAATATTTCTTCTTGGGTTGGCAAACCTGCAGCAGCCCTCAAGTTAGAAATCAAATCCCGATCAGCTTCGTCTCTTCTCCTCCACAGTTCTTGAATAGCATCCTCAATACCCTGGACCTGAAACAAAATTTTAGGTACAAAAAAAAAGAGTCAAACTCAGCAACCCCTAAAAAAAGGGACAAAACATGTGCAAGAACTCTCTTTTCAACCAAACCTGATAGCATTCCCCACGACATGTGGGGCATCTATACTGTAGATTTCCATCCACTTGAAACTGCAGATATCTTTCATCACTGCAATACATTATTTCTGGTCATCAGCAATCTAATATCAGAAAGTTAAGAACTAATTCACCTACTTTAGAACTCAAAGCGAAAAAAAAAAAGGTTTTACTTCTTGAAGGGTCAGATCAGTTATATTGGGAGTGATTTCTAAGGTCAGGGTTCAATATATGCTACTCCTACGCAAGAAACATAAGAGCTAATAAAAACAGGAGAAAATGAGAGATTCCATCAAAAATTCCTCACTGATCTGATATGTTCAAGTAATCGTCACATTCTTGTTTGATAGCAGATAAAGAAGGTGCAATATCAGAACATTTAACAATTGCAAACAACCCTTTAATTCTTAATTTTTTATTTGCTTGCTTCAGAAGGGTCAAATTAACTATACACACACACACACATACATAAATATTTAATAAATAAATAAAAGTAACTTCCTCCAGTTGAACCGAGTTTCAGTTGATTGTTTTGGTATTGCATGTCTTGATTTGTTGTAGATTGCTAAAGCTGGCGTTAGCCACTCTCATGCAACTACTAGCAATATCTTTCAATAAACTAAAAGAAATATTTGTTTAAAAAAAAAAAAAAAAAACTTTAACTTCTTCAATAATGTGTCAATAGCCTCCCCTTATGGTAAGTAAACAGCTTCCTTTTTGTTCTTTCCCTAATCCCTGGCCTTCCCTGAAAGGAGGAAGTCATCTTCCTTCACCAATGTCAGACAGCACTCAAAACCAGCTTATTATTGATTTTGTAGTGGGCTAGGGTTCAAAAATTTTATTTTAGGGCTTAGGATTGTAGAAGAGATGTAGGATTTGTAGGTTAATTAACCGGTCAGGGAAGGAAAGAAAAGCATGAGCCCTGTTAATTGAAGAAAGAATGATGCCGGAATTCAATGGCAGCAGCCATTCTGATGGCTTTGAGGTTGGATTTTAAGGATTATTTAATGGATAAAAAATTAAAGAACCTTAATTTTATGGGTTTCAACATATATATCATTTCAAGTTGTGAAGAGGGAGGTTCTGTACTTTAAATGTGAACAGTACCAATAAACAGGGCACCAAAGCAGAAAAAGGACTAAGACAAAACTAGCAATATTCACGTAGATTTCAATTAAACTAGCAATATTCACGTAGATTTCAATTACAAAACCTAATAGGGAAGAAGAATTATCATTATCACAAACTTTTATCATGGTAACCAATCTTTAATAATGATCCATCCTCAGAAGCCTGCAATAAAACATGTGAATATAGTTCAAACACATTAGGTCTATCAAAGAACAGAGGCATGAATGAAACCTGATGCCATCACACTGGCAATGCACCCAGCGCTGGCAAACATCACAGCAAACCATTGGTGTTGATTCTGAATCTCTATATACCTACAAAATTGGAGAAACACATCTAGTCAAGTTCTTTTTTTTCTTTTTTCCTTTCTTTGGATAAGAGAGGTATCATATATCAACACTCTCACACATACACGTACACACACACACAAGGAAACAACAGATTGCAAACACTAAAGAAGTTACATGCATGCATGTACTTTCCCTATGGGTCTTAAAAACATGACCTCACCCTCCTCCTTATTCTTACAAATGGAGGAAGTGTCATTTGAGCTAGAGCACATTGGCTACATACGTACATGCACCACTATAACACATTAACTTTTCCCCCTCATCAAAAAGCATCAAACTAAACACATTAATCATAAACAATGCTTTCCAATTGAATAATGTAAAAGAACATCAGAAAGCCCATGAATTTTATAAAATAATAATAATCAATACCTTCAAACAAACAGGGCAATAATTTCCCTTCACAAACAATCTTCCACAAGCATCGCAGCAAGTGTAACCCAGAAACCACCTGTAAAGTTAAAAAGAAATCATGAAAAGGAGTACTCAGTTTGTGGATAAGTACAGATCAAGGTCATAAAAAAATTGGTCAGCCATCATCCTTGAAAATGCAAAGAACAAACATAAAACTCATAGTGTGTAACATCACTTTACTCTGAACTTCAAAATAGAAGTGAAAACAACAATAAGTGGCATTAAGTTCCTTTTCTTTATACACACGCAAATCATACGTTCATACAGAACCTCACTGTAACCCCTTGTTTTTTTTTTTTTTAAGTACTGTAACCCCTTGTTTATGGGGAAAGAGGGGCGCCATTTGGTCCAAAAAACCATTGGCAATTTAATATACAGGAGCAAATAAAATCATAATTACATAAGAAAATCATATAAACTAAACAATAAACCAAACTAAAACTTCCACAGTGGATTGAATTGTTCTCAAAATTCTTTTTGATAAGTTGTTCTCCAAATTCTCATATTGAGATGATAGCTCACACCAAAAATGAAGTCCAACCAACAAACAAAGCTCTAGAAAGCCTGATGCACATGAAGTAGTGCCAAAACCCAATATTTAGATGTTTACAACTTATTCATCACAATATCAATGAACATCAAATTTATACAAAAGAACCTATTATATATGTGAACTTTGATTATAACAATCAATACCTTACACTTGAGCCATTTCCCGGGACATTGGAGCCACAGCTGTGACACCTTGTATGTTTTGGGCACAAATAAGGCCCAGCACTGACATTCTGCATTATCAAAAAACAAATATGAGTAACCTCTTTTAATCAAGATAACAGAAGTTCAGAACCAGCATTTTACACCCTACCTTGTGAGATGGCTGCTGGCAGTAGCAATGGTGAGCCCCATCGCACCTTTTACAGAACATAAATTTATTTGGGTCTCCAGTTTTCAGGCAAACCTAGAGAAATCAGAAAGCAATAACGCGTAAGATCAAGGAATATTAATTATAAAGAGAGCAGAGCATGTTAAATCAACTATGCAATCAGCCAGTAATGAATATTTATCTAGTGTGAAAACACCATGTAACAACCAGATATGCAGAGCATCAGTTAGTAAATATAAGATGTTAATGCAACTCTAAGGGCTAGACACCTTAGGGCAGCAAAAAGGCTAAAACTTCCAGAATTTCTACAATTTAATTGAAGGTTGTGATAAAATAACACAACCAACTCATGTTACATGATGGACAGAAGAAATAATTATTTTGAGCATTATTCTTGTACTGCACATAGAGGAAGAAATCCATTTGGGAAATATAAGCACTTTAAACTCATTTCTTATGGACTTACACTGATCTTGATTGCTACTTGCTCGTTGAAGAGGACATAAGCTTTCATGTTATAAGTTTCCAGTTAATTGATGTGATTTGTATGTTAATGAAAATTAGAATCAGTGTAATGCTCTGGATCATCTCAGTTCATAAGACTTCCTCTTGTCCATTTTACTAGCCTATTGACCATGTTTTTGTGTTGTTTTGCATTTGCAATTTTAATTTTCTTTATATGAAATGTAAAAGTAGATGCATTGGAACTGATTGACTGAAAAAGGTACAAGGGCATATTGTATGATCATAAGATATAAGACATGATATGATGACACACTGTGTTTGTGGTTATGTTGTACCATGTACTTATATTGTGCTAGTATTACTGAAACAAAATAATAATTACACAATAAAAAAAGGGAATAGCAGAACTGGATAAATAGCAATAAACTTCCAATTTAGAGATTCAAAGAAAAAACTTTGACTTTCAATCATAAAAAGACTTAATAACAAGAGTTCACCAGTATTGCACATTATAATTTACCTCACAAATCCGACAAGAGGGACAGACCCATGAACTCCAGTGAAATAGATCTGCAATCAAGTCCCGCAAATGAGAATACACGTAGCTTATAGGGTCATATATAGTTTTGGTCAGAAAATCTTACCTCTATGTTGAGCCCAAGATTTCAAGCAGCTCCTGTGATACTTCTTGCCGCATTTCTTGCATGGAAGCATCCTTCTTGCTTTCTCACTACCTTCATTTTCACCAAAAAAGCACAGCCGGCACATTACATTCATGTTAGACAGACCCTGCTCTTCTCCAGCTTGACCTCTTGAAACATCCTGTTTAAACAAAACCCAATCAATATAGTAACGTCAAGGAATAAGAACATGATATACAAACAAAGAATCCCAAATTGCACATAAAATGAGTAAAAAACTAAATCGATTGCAAAAGAAAATGAAAGACACTCTGCTTACAACCTCATTTGGCATCGCCAAAAGGGTTTTTGTTTCAAATAGTATTCTCTAGATCTTCTAGAATAAAGGGTGCAAGTCCATTTTCAATTCTCTAACACATATATATGTTTTCTAGATTTTCATCGCAATAAAAAAAAAAATAAAAAAAAAAGGCAATACAAACATCCAACAGGATACAATTTAAAATTTTGATGAGAAATGAATGACCTAAACCATCATTGGATTTAAATTTCAAAATAAGAAACAAAAAGACAATATCATATAACTTATAGTTCACAAACTCTAAGCTTCATACAATTTTAAAAGGGAATTTTATACCAAACTCCAACTAACTAAAATGCATGAAAATGCAAATTATTTATAACAAAACTCTACATCAAAGTGAAATATGCAACATTATCTGCCATTCAAGGCTTCAAGCTACAAATACAACACTGAATAACAAAAATATATTATTTCCTACACATAAAGTTGCAAAATTCATGCTTCAACCAAACCTAATTTGCCAAAATCCACTACAATTCAACCCCAAAATTCAAGCTTCAACCAAACCTAATTCACCAAAATTCACTAAAATATTCAAATTATAAACCAATTGAGAACCAAGAAACAAAAAAAAAACAATATCATATGAAATTTTAAAGGTGAATTTTATACCAAACTCCAACTAACTAAAACGCATGAAAATCCAAATTATCAAAACTCTACATCAAAGTGAAACGTGCCACATTCTCTGCGATTCAAGGCTTCAAGCTCCAATTAGAACACTGAATAGCAAAAATATAATATCGAGTAACCACCAATACAAACCTAAATCTTTTTATATGTAACTTTCACAAAATCATAAGTGAAAACTCACAGATATAAATATAACAAACTATTTCCTACACATAAAGTTGCAAAATTCAAGCTTCAGCTAAACCTAATTTGCCAAAATCCACTACAATTCAACCACAAAATTCAAGCTTCAACCAAACCTAATTCACTAAAATTCACTAAAAATTCAAATTATAAACCAACTGAGTAGCAAAAACCTCACCACGGCCAGATCACCGGACTCGAACCTCCTCGCGTAGTCCTCCGCAGCGACCATAGCAGCAGCCGCCTTCTTCTGCAGCGCGATGCGCTTGCTCTGCGCGGAGGCAGCAGCAGCCACCTCATCCACCACATTTCCCCCGCCGCCGCCGCCACCAATCCCTCCTCCACCTCCGCCGCCGTCCACAACCGGCGGCGGAAGCAACGGCGGCGGAGGCGGAACCACCTTCGGAACCAAAACCTGAACCGTATCTTTCCATCCTCCTTCTCCTACTCCTCTCTTCTCCCTAAACCTAATCCCCAACGGGTCCCTCAGAAACTCCTCGATCCTCGAAACCTCCTCCGCGAACTCCCCCCTCGCCTTCGCATTCTCTAGCCCCCGCGGAAACCCTAGCTGACAGAAACAGATTCGCCGGCTGCAAAAAACACACACACACAAATTTTCAAATTCAAAAAACACAGCTCTCAGAGCCGCGAAAGAGAGAAAGAGAGAAAAAAGAAAACACACAAATATTGGCTCGCGCTCGAAGTGTTAAGAGAGAGAGAGAAATAAAGAGAGCGAAAGAGAGAGAGAGTGAAGGGTACCATGTAATTGGGCAAGCAACGTGAAAGGCCATGTAGATGAAAAAATTGTTGGAATTTGAATTATTTTTGAGTTTTGGGTGAGTGAAGTGTTAGGGATCGCTCGCTCGCTCGCTAGCATTTTTTTTTTTTTTTTTTTTTTTTTTTTGTGGGGGTTCAAAAAGTTTTAAATATAAAAAATAAATAAAAAGTGAAAAATAAAAAGGGGGTTTGGTTTTTGGAGGTTTTTTTTTTTTTTTTTTTTTTTGGGGGGTCAATTTAAAGCGGCCATGGATGGGTTATGTGTGTGTGTTGGGCAGGTTTATGATGTGGGAGGGATATAGGAAGGAATGGGGGATTTAAACGCAGAGTTTTGGGGGGATAGTGTGCGGGAAGGTAGGATCTAATCAGAGGATGTGTGAGCAATCAGAATCAGAGGTTGGGTTGAAAAAGTCAGAGAAGAAAGGTTATTATAAGCCAATTGGGAAGTAAAGCCGTATTAGGATTGATGATTTGATGTTTGCACACCGGTAATATTTAGGAAAAATACTTAAAATAAGAGAATATATATATATATATATATAATTTGTAGATTTGATAAGTTGGGATTGGTGGATGGAAAAAAAATGATAACTATGGTGGACGTGTATATTTGATAATTTTACCAATCACAACTTATTATCTTTTATATATAAGTATAATAGAATTTTAACTTATGGGTATAAGAGACTTTATTACTAAAATATCAATTAAGGTATGCATAAATCAGGTTGAATTGTGTTAAGGTATTTAGTTGTAAACACCAAACTACTATGTTAGATTAGGTGGTCAAATTAAAGTAATTTTGTCAATTCTAAAATATAAATATAAATATAAATTAAATATGTGAATTTAAACTAAGTCTTGAAATCCAAAATAAATGAAACTAATCCATTTAAAAATACATAGTTCTTTTATTAAAAAAAAAATTATAATTATTATACGAGAAGAAAATGAACAAAGTGAAAACATGTAAATCTAATTTGTTCATGAGCTCGAGTTTACCTCCTATTTAAAATAATATTAAATGAGGATTTCTTAACTTTTAATTCATAATTCAACTAAACTTGTTTACAAACCTACCAATTAAAACCAAAAGGTTTTTTCAACATGCCTCGAAGTCTTTTTTTTTTTCCTAATCATTATCAAATTCCTTAACAATTTATCATATTCGCACATAAGAAAACGAAGTAGACCACAAACTATCAAAATATGATCAATGTATTGATGATGTTTATGTTTAGGTCAAAGAGCCTCTTATCTTTTTTGGAACTGTTATTTCTAGTGATGAAGCTCCAATTCACTCTTAACTTTTATGCTTTATTGGGTATAGTTTTGGAGAAGCGTGATGGAGATAAATGCGAACTATTTAGTAGTTAGTACCATAGCTTGCCTCTCACCTTTCAGTTCGTTGCAAGCTTGCCTAAGGTGGGGGGAGGATGGCTCGTTTTCTCCACTTACAACTCACAAGGCTCCCATTAGCTGATGGGCAGGGAGTATATATATATATATATATATATATATAAAATTTGTAGATTTGATAAGTTGGGATTGGTGGATGTAAAAAAAATGATAACCATGGTGGACGTGTATATTTGATAATTTTATCAATCACAATTTATTATCTTTTATATATAAGTATAATAGAATTTTAACTTATGGGTATAAGAGACTTTATCATTAAAATATCAATTAAGGTATGCACAAATCAGGTTGAATTGTATTAAGGTGTTTAGTTGTAAACACCAAACTACTATGTTAGATTAGGTGGTCAAATTAAAGTAATTTTGTCAATTCTAAAATATAAAAATAAATTAAATATGTGAATTTAAACTAAGTCTTGAAATCCAAAATAAATGAAACTAATCCATTTAAAAATACATAGTTCTTTTATTAAAAAAATTATAATTATTATACGAGAAGAAAATTAACAAAGTGAAAACATGTAAATCTAATTTGTTCATGAGCTCGAGTTTACCTCCTATTTAAAATAATATTAAATGAGGATTCCTTAACTTTTAATTCATAATTCAACTAAACTTGTTTACAAACCTACCAATTAAAACCAAAAGGTGTTTTTAACATGCCTCGAAGTCTTTCTTTTTTTTCCTAATCATTATCAAATTCCTTAACAATTTCTTATATTCGCACATAAGAAAACGAAGTAGACCACAAACTATCAAAATATGATCAATGTATTGATGATGTTTATGTTTAGGTCAAAGAGCCTCTTATCTTTTTTGGAACAGTTATTTCTAGTGATGAAGCTCCAATTCACTCTTAACTTTTATGCTTTATTGGGTATAGTTTTGGAGAAGTGTGATGGAGATAAATGCGAACTATTTAGTAGTTAGTACCATAGCTTGCCTCTCACCTTTCAGTTCATTGCAAGCTTGCCTAAGGTGGGGGGAGAATGGCTCGTTTTCTCCACTCGCAACTCGCAAGGCTCCCATTAGATGATGGGCAGGGAGCAGCTAATAATTAAACTGATTGCCCCCCCACCCCCAGCTTATAAGGTATTCTATGTGTGTATATATATATATATATATTATTTTTATTGAATTGTATGAATAAGGAGTTATTTGAAGGGAAATGTTGTTCACTGTTAAATCTTGTGCATTATTTTGTCGAGCAATTAGATGCCTTCCATTATGCTCATAGAGTTTATGAACCCCCTTTGATGCAACAGCAGTTGAGATGGAAACCTATATGTATTAATATTTTTTGGTTGTTATTGACTCATTTTTAATGGCCACGTGGTACAATTTTATTATATAAAAGTGCTACATCAGTATTATCTTACACAAACAATAAATAATGAGTTTGGGGTTAAATATCATTAAAGCCCAAAAGGTCAATATTTTATACAACTACACAAATCAAACTTTCTTTCCAAAAAAAACCATATATCTTCATATTAGGCTTATGACCCATAAGCCTTTCACCTCATGAGATGGGCTCACCACCCATATCTTATCTACATCAAGAAATGTGCTCATGACCTAAGCTTATCTTGCATCACAAGTTAGGTCAAGCTCATATATTGTCAAGGCTCACAAGCCATAATACTTTTATCATATTTCATAGAACAATTTCCTAATAAAACTCATATTTACTCGTTTACCCAAAAAAACTCATATTTACAATAAATGAGTTTGAAGGAAAAATGCCCAACTTCAAGAAAGCTCGAGCAATCTACCATTTTTATACCTACACTTGATCTACTAAAAATATATATAATCACAAGACTTCATATCATATCCCAAGCTCATGAATTTTCATGAGAAACACTTAGGAGTTGTGGTTTGAAGGACCAAGAGATATGTCCAGTATTGGTTTGAAATTGACATAGAAACATGAAACTTGACATGTATTCTCCAATTTGCTAACCTCTAATGGGCTACTATGTCTCAAGCAATCTTTGGTCGGCATCCTCGAAGTGCTTAACAATACTTAGGATATGAGACTCTCAATAACTCTTTACCCAAAGCTTAATCATAAAATAAAATGCTCACAAAATGATTAATCATACATAAATCATGCAATCTGAATGCCTTGCAATAAATTTGACCTATTAAGTAATTTACATGTCCAAACGTTTGAGCACCTTACACCAATCTAGAATATTGATCGTCGCTGGGGTGATGGTTACTCCACAAGTATAAGAATTTATGAGGGTGGGGGGTAAGGATCAGTTTTCAAGTATTTGGAATGAAACTTCACACACACACTTAAATTAGGCTAGAGTAGAATGTTGTCTCTAATAACCAAAAAAAAAGTTATGTTAAAAAAAAAATGTAATCATGTTGCATATATCATATGTTTTAAATTTAGAATCTAGGAAAACTATAATTCTTGTATGATTTGGATGGAGGATTCTCTCCAATTCCACACATGTAATTGGTATTATTATTATTATTATTATTATTATTTTTTGATAGGAATGTAATTGGTATTATTGTTGATGATATTAGTGTACCTACTTTTTCTTAAAGTAGAATTATCTTTGCATATTTAAATAAGTATCTTGCAAATTAATGTGTTATTAATGAAACAATTAAATTTATTATATTGTTGAAGTGATACAAATTATCTTTATTCATAAATTATCAATTTGTAAATAAGGAAAATTATTAAAAAATAAAATGAAAATAAAGAAGCGGCAGTAAGTAGTGCACCATCGCTTGTTTCAAAATTCAAAATTTGTTAATTAATAGTTTTAAAAATCGATACTGTCAAAAGAACTGGAAAAAAGGACTAATCACTAGTTTTATGGTTCGACCAGTGGTCGAACTAATGTTGTCATAAATAATTTAATTAATAATTTTAAATTATATAAAATAAATGATAACTCATTATATTATTTATAAAATATATTTAAACAAAAAAAAATTCAATAAGTTTTTATACCTTATAATTAAATTGATTGCCCCCCCACCCCCAGCTTATAAGGTATTCTATATATATATATATATATTATTTTTATTGAATTGTATGAATAAGAGTTATTTGAAGGGAAATGTTGTTCACTGTTAAATCTTGTGCATTATTTTGTCGAGCAATTAGATGTCTTCCATTATGCTCATAGAGTTTATGAACCCCCTTTGATGCAACAGCAGTTGAGATGGAAACCTATATGTATTAATATTTTTTGGTTGTTATTGACTCATTTTTAATGGCCACGTGGTACAATTTTATTATATAAAAGTGCTACATCAGTATTATCTTACACAAACAATAAATAATGAGTTTGGGGTTAAATATCGTTAAAGCCCAAAAGGTCAATATTTTATACAACTACACAAATCAAACTTTCTTTCCAAAAAAAAAACCATATATCTTCATATTAGGCTTATGACCCATAAGCCTTTCACCTCATGAGATGGGCTCGCCACCCATATCTTATCTACATCAAGAAATGTTCTCATGACCTAAGCTTATCTTGCATCACAAGTTAGGTCAAGCTCATATATTGTCAAGGCTCACAATCCATAATACTTTTATCATATTTCATAGAACGATTTCCTAATAAAACTCGTATTTACTCATTTACCCAAAAAAACTCATATTTACAATAAATGAGTTTGAAGGAAAAATGCCCAACTTCAAGAAAGCTCGAGCAATCTACCATTTTTATACCTACACTTGATCTACTAAAAATATATTGGCGAAAATGCACTTTTGGTCCCTACATTTTAGGTCGATTTCTATTTTGGTCCCAATTTTGATTTCTTTGCAAATTTCATCCCCAAAATTTGAAAATCGTTTTTAAAATCGTCCTTCCCGTCAACCAACAGACGGAACCCTCATACGTGGCAGACGGAGTGCTCTGCTTGCTAACATGGCGCTGTCGTGGTCATTAAAATATTATTAAAAATAATTATTTGGCACTTTTAAATGCCATGTCAGCATTTAAATTAATAAAAAAAAAAGCCATGTCAAAGTATTTAAACAAAAAATAAATTAAATTTAAAAAAAAAAACCTTAAATCTAATTAAATTTTTTATTTTATTTTATTACTTTTCATTATTTTTTCCTAAGAACATGTTCTTCTCGTTCTTCCCAAATCCAAGAAACAAACCCAGCAACCAAATCCAATCTCCATCAATGCCAGGAAAATAAGAAATAAATCCAACAAACCAACCAATCTCCAGCAAACCCATAAACTCATAAACCCATAAACTCATGAATTTCACATTCAAATTATCAAATTCCTATTCCAAATTCATCTTGATCATGAACACACAAGAACAACAAACCCAGAACATTCAATCCCAAGAACAAAAGAATAGAAACTCAAAATATTCCAAAATTTGTACACAAATTTTTCCACAAAAATCAATTGTGCACAAACACCAACCCAGATCTGAATGGTTTTTTTTTTTTTTTTCTTTCCTTTTTTATGTTCTTATCAGGAGCAGATCTGGGTCAGGAGCAGATCTGGGTTTGGAGCTTGCTGTCTCCGGCCATGGGTGTCTGGGTATGGAGCAACGATGCCATCCTGACCACGAAACGACTCCTCGGCCACCTCATCTCGTCATCGTCCTCATCAATTGAGTCTCGACGGCTCGTGGTCGTGAGAGGTAGAGCTTGGAGTCTTCGGCCATGGGCCTATGGAGTCTCGGCTTCTTCGACCATGGAGCTTGGAGTCTCTGGCCATGGGTGTCTGGGTATGGAGCAAATCAAAGAGAAATCAAAGAGATAGAAAGTGAGAGAACAATGGGTAGAGAGAGAGGGATTAAATTGATGTTGTGACGTTGGTGACTAAGAAACTTTGATGTTGGGTTGGGGAACATGGGTTTGTGGGGTTGGGATTGGGTTTTGGTGGAGAGGATTGTGATAAAAAATTGGCGAAAAGCACATTTTAGTCCCTACATTTTTAGGCGATTATCATTTTAGTCCCTAAATTTTATTTTTACCGCTTTTAGTCCCTATCCTGAAAAACGGTTCCATTTTAATCCCTGCCGTTACATCATAAACGGATATTGCTGATGTGGCAAACGGCATTGATAAATAATAATAAACTAATGTCCACGTGGCATAAATTAATAATAAAAAATATTTTTTGACATTAAAAAATGCCACGTCAGCATTTAAATTAAAAAAATTAATTTATTAATTTTAACTAAATAAAAAGTTAAAAACAGAATTAAAAACACAAAATTACATAAATTGAGATCTAAACGTGTCTTGAA
>NW_027070018.1:450852-475225 GCF_002906115.3 Quercus suber | reverse complement strand
TTTAGATCTCAATTTATGTAATTTTGTGTTTTTAATTCTGTTTTTAACTTTTTATTTAGTTAAAATTAATAAATTAATTTTTTTAATTTAAATGCTGACGTGGCATTTTTTAATGTCAAAAAATATTTTTTATTATTAATTTATGCCACGTGGACATTAGTTTATTATTATTTATCAATGCCGTTTGCCACATCAGCAATATCCGTTTATGATGTAACGGCAGGGATTAAAATGGAACCGTTTTTCAGGATAGGGACTAAAAGCGGTAAAAATAAAATTTAGGGACTAAAATGATAATCGCCTAAAAATGTAGGGACTAAAATGTGCTTTTCGCCTAAAAAATTTTAAAACTGAGAATTGAGAAATTAAAATTTTAGTTTAAATCAAATTTGTAATTTCAGTTTAAATAAAAATTAAGAAATTTTGTTTTTTAATTAGATTTAAGGTTTTTTTTTTTATAATTTTTTTTTTGTTTAAATACTCTGACATGGCTTTTTTTATTAATTTAAATGCTGGCATGGCATTTAAAAGTGCCAAATAATTATTTTTAATAATATTTTAATGGCCACGTCAGCGCCATGTCAACAAGCAGAGCACTCCGTCTGCCACGTAGGAGGGTTCCGTTTGTTGGTTGACGGGAATGACGATTTTAAAAATGATTTTCAAATTTTGGGGATGAAATTTGCAAAGAAATCAAAATTGGGACCAAAATAGAAATTGACCCAAAATGTAGGGACTAAAAGTGCATTTTCGCCAAATATATATAATCACAAGACTTCATATCATATCCCAAGCTCATGAATTTTCATGAGGAACACTTAGGAGTTGTGGCTTGAAGGACCAAGAGATATGTCTAGTATTGGTTTGAAATTGACATAGAAACATGAAACTTGACATGTATTCTCCAATTTGCTAACCTCTAATGGGCTACTATGTCTCAAGCAATCTTTGGTCGGCATCCTCGAAGTGCTTAACAATACTTAGGATATGAGACTCTCAATAACTCTTTACCCAAAGCTTAATCATAAAATAAAATGCTCACAAAATGATTAATCATACATAAATCATGCAATCTGAATGCCTTGCAATAAATTTGACCTATTAAGTAATTTACATGTCCAAGCATTTGAGCACCTTACACCAATCTAGAATATTGATCGTCGCTGGGGTGATGGTATTTAAATTATTAATTAAATTATTTATGACAACATTAGTTTGACCACTGGTCGAACCATAAAACTAGTGATTAGTCCTTTTTTCCAGTTCTTTTGACGTACGATTTTTAAACTATTAATTAACAAATTTTGAATTTTGAAACAAGCATGGTGCACTACTTACTGCCGCTTCTTTATTTTCATTTTATTTTTTAATAATTTTCCTTATTTACAAATTGATAATTTATGAATAAAGATAATTTGTATCACTTCAACAATATAATAAATTTAATTGTTTCATTAATAACACATTAATTTGCAAGATACTTATTTAAATATGCAAAGATAATTCTACTTTAAGANTTTTTCTTAAAGTAGAATTATCTTTGCATATTTAAATAAGTATCTTGCAAATTAATGTGTTATTAATGAAACAATTAAATTTATTATATTGTTGAAGTGATACAAATTATCTTTATCCATAAATTATCAATTTGTAAATAAGGAAAATTATTAAAAAATAAAATGAAAATAAAGAAGCGGCAGTAAGTAGTGCACCATGGCTTGTTTCAAAATTCAAAATTTGTTAATTAATAGTTATAAAAATCGGTACGGTCAAAAGAACTGGAAAAAAGGACTAATCACTAGTTTTATGGTTCGACCAATGGTCAAACTAATGTTGTCATAAATAATTTAATTAATAATTTTAAATTATATAAAATAAATGATAACTCATTATATTATTTACAAAATATATTTAAACAAAAAAAAAAATTCAATAAGTTTTTATACCTTATTTAAATGGATAAAAAAATTAAAAAAAATAAAAACCTATGAACAATCAATCAAATTAACATTACAAAAACAATAACAATGTTATAATTTTGTTTAATCATTGTTTACAACATAATTAAGAATAAATGATTTAATTGAACTTCCCTTAACTTACTAGGATTGATAGGGTTTTTTTTTTTTTTTTGGTGGTAGAGATCTATTCTAAAATAGAAATGTGTTAAATTAGATGTTAGTGACTTAAAGTTTCGAATACAAATCATTATTTTTTTAAATAATTATGTTATATTTTGTAATATTTGTCAATCAATAAAAAATTAGAATTAAAGAACAAAAGGGGGGAAGAAAAAAAAAAAAGAGAAGCTAGACATCTTGCTAGTTTAAAACTTCTCTCTAAAACGAGAGCTTCTCTCTCTAGCCAAGAGTTTTTTCCTTTGCTCTTCCTATAGCCCAAAAAGCACTATAACCTAAAAACACTCTAACCCAAAATCCTTCTACTCTCCTTCTTTTATTTTACTCCGCCTCCCTTTTTCCAACTTGTCCTTCAATTGTCTTTTCTTTTCCTTTCCAACCACTAGCCCTTATTTTTCTTGTTTCTTTCAATTTATGGCTTATTCTCACAACCTTATGAACCTTTCCACAACTCAAGACAAGTTTGCAATTTTTCCTTTCCTTCTCTCATCTTAAATTTGTTGACTTTTACTTCTTTCTTCTTTATTTTTCGTTTTCTTCATCTCTATGTCCCCCTTGTCTTTGTTTTTCCAGTGGTTTTTCATCTTGGTCAGTTTTTCCAATGGGGGATCCTTCTGTTACTAGGGATTTTGCCTGGACTGAGAGTAGTGGGTCAAATGTAAGTGCTGACCCATTCGCTGATGAATCGAACTTGTCTTCACAAAGTGGTTATGATCTGGAAGCACCGTTCGCAAGACATGGACCATTACTAGAAGCTGATCCTGATTCCATCCATATGCAATGCCTTTTTTGGAATCAATGTGCAATGAGGTTTGTCTTGGACTACAGGAAATTCTCAGTAGCATACCTCCAACATTTAATTTGCTCTGCATGGCGGCTCTAAGGAGCAATTACTGTAGTGGGGAGGGATTCCTTCTTTTATCTAATTCATTTTGAAAGCCTGGAAGATTTGGAGCATATGTGCTCGAAAGGTCCTTGGTCCATTGGTGGTGCATTTATGGTGCTTGAAAAATGGTGGCCAAATCTGGTAATGAATAAATTGCATTTGAATTTTGTGTCAATCTCGATTCAACTCCATGGGTTACCTTTGGAATATCAATATCCGAAGTTAGCAAAAAGAATGGGCCAAATGATTGGGTCTTTTGAGAAAACTGATTGGGAAGATAAATTGACTAGAAACATCAGGTTTATGCGAATAAAGGTGAGATTAAATCCGTGGATGCTAGTTGTCTCAAGTTTCATGCTTCGATTAGATGATGGTACTCAGACTTGGATTCAGTGTAGGTATGAGCGGGTGCACAAACTTTGTACGAAATGTGGTCTCATCGGACATACCAGAAGTTAGTGCAGTGAGAGTATGGATGAGGTGGAATGCATGCTCATGAGGTGGAATGCATGCTCATCCGTCAGAGGCATAGGATTCAACGGTTATACCAAGTTCCCTTTGCCTTTGACTCCCTTGAACCTCAGTTCCACAACGAGTTGCGGGCATGCTTTGACAAGGCGTTGGACAACAAGAGCGAGGTTTGGAAATATGGAGCCCGAGTATCCCTCACAATATCATCCATCCCCTGCCACCTTTAACCCTGAGCCAATTATTCCCCCTGTTACCACAACCAACCAGAGCACCCTTATATCTCACACACCACAAACTGCACCTACACAACAAGACATTGAACATGCAACACTCAATTCAACTATCCTATCTCTGTCTCTTAACAGAGGTTCTGTACCACCCACACCTGCCAACTCTCCAAGATCATCTTTTGATTTCCCTTATCTCCCAAACCCAAACCATAATACATATGTAATTCCTCCTAGGAACCTAAATTTGATGCCTAACCCCCCACCTCCATACCATCGGATCAGGAGGTTCATATTAACAATTCAATGCACTAGATGTGGGTCAATGGAGCAAGACCGTTTATGACTAATAAGGAGTTGAAGGAGGTAACAGAGTATTCTTCAGCAACAGAGAGTGATTCTGAGACTATTGTGATGTTTAATCTAGACAGACTAAATGATGATCGTCCTGTATGGCTACGTGGGGCTGCACGGGAGCGAGTTCAAATCCTTGAGTCTACTAAGGGACTAATTGACCCTTTGGTTAATAGGGTGGATAGAGATAGACTGTGGGCAAAATTTGGAGGTTTACATAATGGGCCTAGTATCCGTGAGTCCAATGTCGTGGCCCAACCCCAAAACCCAACCCAATCCATAAATGGCCTACAGGTGGAATTACTCAAGCCCAATCTATCAGCCTTGATACGGGTTTGGAAGCTATTAGAACCTCAGATGTTGTTAATACATAACCAAGTCTCTCTTCTCCTACCTCAACTAGGTCAGAACCTGGCATTTTGAGCTGTTTACAATGTGATCAAGGGCTGGGAAACACTTGTGGTCCTTCAAGGAAGAGAATTAGGAATGAACTTCGAAGGCTTAGGAGGAACATCCGCCAGAAGTTGATTTATGGGTTTTTCCCCAAGGAAGGTAACACTCATCCCCATCTCATTAATCAGAATTGTTCCTATCCTTCCTGTCATTATATACATGCTGAGGTATCCTTGTCTAATCCAAAGGGTTGTTGGGAAGCTGACCCAAATCAGCTTCCCTAACAATAATGAGGATCATAAGCTAGAACTGTAGAGGTTTGGGCAAATCCTCTGCAATTCTAAAATGTAGGAAAAAAACCCTTGATTTAAAAACTAATATCTTATTTCTCATGGAAACTCATTTAGCTAGTGGTAAAGGTCAAGAAGTGTGGCAAAAATGTGGATTCTCTGAGGGGTGGGAGGTTCCTAGGGTGGGTTTTAGTGGTGGTCATATACTTGCTTGGTTGCCTAGACAAGGTCTTTAGGTTGTCTATAACTCAAAAAATCTCATACACATTAATATGCTAGATAATAGAGGCTTCCTTCTCTGGATCACTTTTTGTCTATGGGCATCCTGATCATGCTAAAAGAGGAGAGGTGTGGCAACAGTTAAGATATTTAAAACAACATGCACATCCTAGTTGGCTCTATATAGGGGATTTCAACCAAATTCTTTCAAAGGAAGAAAAATTATCTTTTAAACATGGGAACATTATTGGAGCAGAAGGCCTTTAGTAGGTTCTTAGGGATTTGCAATTGTGTGATTTGATTGCCTCAGGGCAGAGATTCACATGGATGAATAAGAGAGAGGATGAAGATTTTGTCATGGAAAGATTGGATAGAGCTTTTGGTAGTGTGGAGTGGGTCAATAAGTATCCCTTCTACTCACTCAGGAATCTTCCAAATGTCAGATCTAATCATAGTCCAATTATTCTATACTAAGAGTTTCAAACACCTTTTAGGAAAATACCTTTTAAATTTGAACTTATGTGGTTAACTCATGTTGGCTGTAAGGAGATGGTGCACCATGCTTGGAAGTTGCAATCCATAGGGTCTAGAGCTACTCAATTGAGGAATAAACTCATTAATGTTAAGCAAAAGGCTTTAGAATGGAATAAGAAAGTTTTTGGAAATGTGGAGGTTGAAATCAAGATGAAACAAAATCAATTACAACATCTCTAGGATTCCATTGTGACTAATGAAGATGTAAGGAGAGAGAGAGAGTCTATCAAGAGGAACTTGAGGAACTCCTGAATAGAGATGAGTTGATGTGGGCTTAAAAAGCTAAAACAAATTGGATCCTACATAGGGATAGTAATACAAAATATTTCCAGACAATGGTTAGGCAAAGAAGGTCAAAAAATAGAATAATTCAAATCAAGGATAAAAAGGGGATCTTAATTGAAAATCCTGAGGAGATTGAAAATATTTTTCTTGACTCATTCAAAAGAAGTTATAGTGGCAACGCCAATTTCACTGTGGAAAGTATTATTCAGGAAATTCAAGGGCTTCCTATCCCTACTTTCATAGAATAACAACTTTAGTTCCTAAACATAAACATATCCAATCAAGAGATTGAAGAGGCAGTCTTCCAAATGGGGCCTTACAAAGCCCCTGGGCCTGAGGGCATTCCTGTCTTCTTCTTCAAAAATTGTTGGGGTATTGTCAAGACTGATGTGTGCAATGTTGTCCAAGCCTTCTTTCACTTTGGCTCTCTCCTTAAAGTTCATAATCAAACTTTCATTACTCTCATACCAAAAATTCCTAACCCTGAGGAGGTGTCTCATTTTAGGCCTATCAATCTATGCAATATGTTTTACAAAATTATTTCAAAAGTTCTTGTCAATATACTGAAGCCTATTATGGATAACATTATCACACCATATCAAAATGCCTTCATCAAGGGTTGGAATATCTCTGACAACATCCTCTTGGCACATGAAATTATTGATGTGATTAGGAAAAAGAAGGGGAGGAGAGATAACTTTGGAGTATTGAAAATTGACATGTCAAAAGCCTATGATAGAGTCAACTAGAATTTTCTAAAGGAGATTCTCACTGTTATAAACTTTGACTCCAAATGGATTAAATGGATTATGGAGTGTGTGTTTTCAGTTGAGTATCACTTATTGATAAATGAAAGCATGACCAAGTCCTTCAAGCCATCCCAAGTTTTAAGACAAGGAGATCCTTTATCTTCATATATTTTCCTTATGTGTGCAAACATTCTCTCCATTTCCTTAACCCAAGTTGAGGATCTTAAGAAAATCAAAGGAGTCAAAGTTGATAGGAATGGTCTCTCATTCTCCCATGTTTTTTAGGAAGGATAACACTTCTGTTCAAAATCTTCAGCTTATCTTGAAGTGGTATTGCTCCATCTCAGGTCAATCTATCAATCTAGCTAAATCTAATGTGTTTTGTTCACCAACCATGCCTATGGAGGAACAAATAGGCCTTGCCAGAACCCTTAAGGTCAACCTGGTCCAACAAACCAGCAAGTATCTTGGTGTCCAATTCAAGTTGAGAGGTAACAGGATTGCTGACTTCCAATTTCTCATTAATAAACTAAAAGAAAATTTTCAAGGTTGGAAAATGAAACGTTTATCCTAAGCTGGTAGAACTACCTTAATAGCTTATATTCTTCAATCCCTACCACTATATTCCTTTTCATGTTTTAAAGTTCCAGAACATGTTTGCAATAAAATGGACTCAATTATTCGTGCCTTTTGGTGGGGTCATGAACACGGTGAGAACAAGCTTCATCTAATTAACTGGGATAAGATTAGTCAACCTAAGAAACTTGGTGGGTTGGGAATTAAGAAGTTCAAATACATGAATCAAGCAATGCTTAACAAACAATATTGGAGAATTTGTCAGAATCCCCAATCCCTCTTAGCTAAAGCCTTTAAAGCTAGGTATTTTCCTACTTGTTCTATCTAGGATTATAGGTCAAAACCTCATCACTTATGGGTTTGGAGAAATATCATCCAACAAGAAAATCATTTTTTAAGGGAGGGAAAGTGGAGAGTTAGGAATGGGTATAACATCCCTCTAAACCATAGGAACTGGATCCCACACCCAAATCTGAACTTATCCTAGCCTCATCTCCCTACAGGTACTATTAGAGATTTGATTGATCACAATACTAGAAGTTGGAAGGTAGATTTGGTTAGAAGTTTGTACCTGTTTCCTCAGGCCTCTGCAATTATTTAAATTCCTATCTCCAAGACAAGTTCTGTGCAAGATAAACTTCTTTGGAGGTTCTCAAGGAATGCAGATTACCAAGTGAGAAAAGCTTATGAACTTTTAACTAGGGATGCATTAAGTCAATTTAGGCACTTTCAAGTAAATATGGGTTGGTGGAGGTCTTTTTGGAAAATAAAGGCCCCTTTGAAGATTAGCATCTTCATTTGGAAACTTCTTCATAATTGTCTCCCAACCCTTCTCAATCTACATGCCAGGGATATCTTAACAAGAAGGCTGTGCCCAATGTGTAATGAGAAGGAAGGAAGTCATACTCACCTTTTCCTTCATTGCCCTTTTGCAAGAACTTGCTGGCATGGTTCTACCCTAGCCATTCACACATTTGATTACACCAATATTTCTATTCAACTTTGGTTAAAACAACTCCTTTCAAGAAATACTCTGAGTGA
This sequence comes from Quercus suber, assembly GCF_002906115.3. Taxonomy (NCBI): domain Eukaryota; kingdom Viridiplantae; phylum Streptophyta; class Magnoliopsida; order Fagales; family Fagaceae; genus Quercus; species Quercus suber. The sequence continues at coordinate 467,062 of NW_027070018.1, read as the reverse complement.
TTCAGATTCTATGTGCTATTTGCAGGATATCTCTTTGAACTGTCTGGACATATAGGAATAGTATGGTTCATCAAGGAATTACCCTAGATCTAGTGGAAGTGATTCTAACTGCTCAAACCTTATCTTGTAGGTACAAGGACACCCTCTCAAGTTATAGCTGATATTCCCATGGAAATCAGTGGGCTGAAGATCTTCGGGTCTTGATCTCAAAGAGAATCCTGGAAAACAAAATAAGATCAGAGGAGATCGGTGGGTGCAGGCCTAGGGTCCTCCGATGGCAAAGTTAATCTTTTTGCTAGTCGTCGAAAGAAAGAAAGTGCTATCAAGAATTTTTCAGAATAATTTCATACCTCGCTTCTCTGCCAACGAGGCCTTTATATAGTGTTCAGCAAAAGCGATTACCTTGTAACTTCTCCAGTCATTGCGGGTTTCGGGAGTAACTGCTACAACTGCCACAGAAGTTACAATACTTAGATTTCATAACTGATTATTTACTGCAGAACAGTTGATGGAATATTGCATCTGTTGAGAACAGATGCAACGCCTCATTTCATCCGTTTTACCTTTATCAAAGACGAGATGCTGTCATAATGCCTGGCTCGTCCGTCATTAAGGACGGACGAGACATTTTTACAATGCCTCGTCTTTGTTCCTCAGGATGACGGAGGCAAGGACGAATGTTGACTCAATTGGCGAAGGCTCCATCTTTTTCTAGGGATGAGATTTCATAGACGACCTGAGCTATCTTTTTCCTTCCCCATTCTTTGGACGAGGCGTGTGGACGACTTGGGAGTTAGATATTTTTTGTCTCCCCATCAGTTGCCCCCTGTCCACATGGGTCGTTCAACTATTGGGGTGAGTTGTTAATTCATCCTTGGATGTTTATAGCTAATGTAAGATAAGTAAATATGCCACGTGTTAGCATATTATTGGTAATTAGTCTCGTCGATTCATTTTTTCGAGATAGGTGCCACGTGTCACTCTCGTATTGGTGACGTCGTTTCAAATGCTCAGGTCAACATCCTATAAATAGTTGAATCTCTCCTGTGCCCTTCACATTTCTAGAATTTTCTGCCTTTGACATTCCTCGTCTAGGAGTTTTCACGCGTCTATAGCCTTCATCCGTCTTAGAAACAGGTATTCCTTCCTCCTTCGTCTTGTAGGTTTCTTCAATTTTTCTTTTCAAAGAAAATGTCAGCAACAATTATCTCCTCGTCTAGTGATAGTGTAGAGAAAGAGATAGACGAGTATTACGACGAGAGTAGCTCCAATAATTCTAGTAGTACTAGTGATAGCAGTGGGGGGAATTCTTCAGGCGAGTACATTTCTGGCGTCCCTGGGATTCCTTTGGAAGTTGTTCAAGATCAACTTCGAAAGGCCTCAGGGTCCCGGGCAGGTACCTCATCCAACATTCCTCCTAATGCTTCAGACGAGCAGACCACTGTCTTTAGTTGCGCTATAGATATTCCTTCTAAGACAGACGAGCAAAGGTTGAACAATCTTAGGACGTGGTACCAAATCCCGAACGAGCTTAATCCCAGATTGCCAGTCCGTGGAGAATGGTGTTGTGACCCTCGTTTTGGGATAGGCGTTTATGAGGCCTATCTTTTGGGGGGCCTAAGATTTCCATTAAATTCCTTTATTAGAGAATTACTATGTAGGTTAGGTTTAGGAGTATGTCAGTTTAACCCCAACGCGTGGAGGTTGATTATTTCCATGCAAATTTTGTGGAGGGAAGTATTTGGAGGGGACCGTCCTCTCATCGTAGATGAGTTCCTCTTCTGTTACAAACCTTCAGAAATTCATCAATCCCTTGGCTTCTATCAATTCACAGCCACGGGTAGTGATTGTAGATTGATCAAGTCCTTGGCCTCGTCTGATAGGAAATGGAAGACGGAGTTTTTCTTCATCTCTGGCTTTTAGGCTGGTAGCCCTATGAACGTTGGTCGGGATACATTTAGTCCTTATACTGGGGATTTAGGAAACCTTCGTCTAGAGGATAAAGTCTTTGTCTCCCTTTTTCTTTTCTTTTTATATATTATTATTATTATTTTTTATGCCTAACTTTTATTTATTTTCTTTTAGCCGTTGGACGACCTTCCCTTAGCAAATTCCACCGTGATCGCGTCCACAGAGCTCGTCTACACTCAGACAGGGACTTCCATTCCTTAGTTACACTCAGACGACTTGCCAAGTGGAGACTTGGTCCTAACCCGTCTGAAGAAACTCTTGCACACGAGATCACAGTACGAAGAAGTAAGTTCAAAATTCTTAAGTGTTCTTGGTGTTGTTTGTCTTTCGTCTTTGTTCTAAAAGAAAGATTTTTTTTTTTTTTTTTTTTTTTTTTGGTTCTTCTCATAAAGTTTATGTATAAACAAGTCAGAATTGACCCCATTATGAAAAGCTGCCAACAGTAGCTTATCATCTACCTCGTCCACGGTCAGGGCTTCCCTATTGAAGCGTGTGATGAAGGAACCAAGCTTTCATTCTCTCCTTGCTCTATGGTCAGTAAACTAGACGAGGAACGCTTATGTCTCTGTCCTCCAATGAAGTTATTAACGAATAATTTGCTTAACTCCTCGAAAGAACTTACTGAATTCGGGGGTATTTTACTGAACCAACTCGCGCAGGCCCTTTAAGGGTAGTTGGAAAGGCTCTACACATTAACTCATCCGGAGCCCCTTGAAGATGCATAGTAGTCTTAAAGGTAGCGATATGGTCAAAGGGGTCATGTGTGCCATCATATGAGTACNCTTCCTTGTTCATACTTAGGATATACATAATATTTTACTTCATCCATTGTATCGACGAGTAGATGTTAATCTCATGACGAGTGTAAGTTTTACCTCGTCCCTTGATTTGGACGAGTTTACTTGTATATCAAGTTTATCTCGTCCCTTGATTTGGACGAGTTTACTTAGATGGCATAAATTTCATTTCGTCCTTTTATTCGGACAAATTTGCTTAAACGATACATCTTCGCGTCCAGAGAATTTTCTCGTCTTAAGCTTTTCAGCTCTTAGCTACACGAAGCACACAACATTATATACATAACATATTGTTTTCAGATGGGGCATATACTTCATAGGCTAATGTCTTTATTTAAACAACACAGACTATAACGTTGTCCACAAATTTAACACAATAATAAAGCCACACAAAATATAATAGCAAAGTTTTTAATCCCTGAGCTCGTCTAGAGTCATGCTCCTCCAAGCTGACATTCTACTGATAGTACTTCCTCAAATGCTCCACATTCCAAGGATGCTCCAACTTCCTCCCATCAAGGGCTTCCAAGTAATAAGATCCTTGTCTTTTGCAGTTGACAACTCTGTAGGGGCCTTCCGAATTTGGTCCCAACTTCCCATGTGCTGGGTTCTTTGTTGCCAAGGAAACCCTTTTCAAGAGGAGGTCTCCTATGTTGAAACACCTTGGCTTCACCATTGCATCATACCGCCTAGCCATGAGGTTTTTGTACCTTGCCATCCTTTGTTCAGCGTCCATCCTTACCTCATCTATTAAATCAAGGTTCAAACGGAATTGTTCCTCGTTATCTTTGTCTTGATACGCTGCCACTCTATGATTTGGCCATATGCACTTCTACAGGCATGACTGCTTCTGTTCCATAAGCTAGCTTGAAAGGGGTTTCCCCTGTAGGAGTTCTTGCTGTCGTTCTATACGCCCACAAGACACCTGGTAGCTCATCTGGCCATACTCCCTTAGCCCCCTCAAGCCGAGTCTTGATTATCTTTAACAAGAATCGGTTTGCAACTTTCACCTGGCCATTAGCTTGTGGGTGGGCTAGCGAGGAGTAGTGATTTTTAATTCTAAAGTGCATGCAAAAATCTTTGAAAAGTGCATTGTCAAATTGTCGTCCGTTGTCTGATACCAGCACCCTAGGTACTCCAAATCTGCACACAATGTTCTTCCACATGAAGTTCTTGACATTTTGTTGTGTGATGTTGGCCAAAGATTCTGCCTCTACCCACTTGGTAAAATAGTCAATACCAACCACGAGAAATTTCATTTGTCTTACACCCAATGAAAATGGACCTAGAATGTTTAGTCCCCATTGTGCAAAAGGCCACGGGGCTGTCATTGGAGTCAAATACTTTGATGGTTGCCTGGGGATGTTGCTAAACCTCTGGCATTGATTGCAGACCTTGACGTAGGCCTTAGCGTCAGCTTGCATGTTTGGCCAATAATACCCTACACTGACGATTTTGTGAACGAACGACCTGGTTCCTGAGTGATTGCCACATACTCCTTCATGAATTTCCCTTATTATGTAGTTCGCTTCGTTCGGGGCTAAACACCTGAGATAAGGCTGGGAAAAACCTCTTTTGTAAAGAATTTCGTCCATAAGAATGTACCTGGCTGCTCTTACTCTCAACTTTCTAGCTTCGTCCTTCTCTTTTGGGAGTCATTCGTCTTTGAGGTACGACACAATTAGAGCCATCCAATTTTCTCTATCTTCTGCCTGTAGTATTTCTGGGATATCTACACTTGGCATATACTGAATTTCATCAAATTTGTCTATAGCTTCCCTCGCTGAAGCTTCTCTCGCCAAGACATCAGCTTCCATGTTTTCCTCCCTTGGGATTTGAACGAAGCTAACTTCCTCAAACTTTTTTATAAGGCGCATTACTCTGTTTAGATACTTCCTCATTTGTTCTTCCTTTGCCTCAAACATTCCATTCACTTGGCCTATGATTAACTGTGAATCTCCCAGGACGAGGAGTGACTTCGCCTCTACGGACTTGGCCAATTCCATCCCCTTGAGAAGAGCTTCATACTCAGCTTCATTATTAGTTGTCTGGTACTGCAAACGGACTTTGTGTTTTAGTTTGTCCCCCTCTGGAGATTGTAAAACCACACCTATTCCTCCTACATGCTGTGTAGATGAACCATCCACATAGACGACCCACTTAGTATTTTCCTTCTCACCCACTTCGTCACCATTTGAGGTAAACTCTGCGATGAAATCTGCTAGAGCTTGAGCTTTTATGTCAAACTCACTGAGCTCGACGGCCCATTGTATCAAACGTTCTGCAGCCTCCAATTTGTTCATTGCCTTCTTAAGTGGGTGGTCTGTCATAACATTAATGACAGGAGCTTGAAAATAGTGCCTTAGTTTTTTGGAGGCTGTTATCAATGCAAAAGCTAATTTCTCCATTAGGGGATATCGTCCTTCCGCTCCCCTCAGTGCCTTGCTGGTATAATATACAGGTCTTTGTACCTTGTCTTCTTCCCTCACTAATGCTGAACTCACTGCGTGTGGAGTGACTGCCAAATATAAATACAACTCTTCTCCTTGCACGGACGGGCTTAACAAAGGGGCCTTAGTGAGATATGTTTTCAAATCTTCAAAAGCTTTCTGACACTCGTCAGTCCATTCAAATGCTTTTTTAAGAGCCTTAAAAAATGGCTGGCATTTGTCAGTAGCCTTAGAAACAAACCTGTTGAGGGCGGCAACTCGTCCGGTGAGGGACTGGACTTCCTTAACATTGCTCGGAGGCTTCATGCTCAGAATTGCTTGAATTTTGTTAGGGTTTGCTTCGATTCCCCTGTAGGAGACCATAAAACTTGGGAATTTCCCTGATGATACTCCAAAAGCACATTTGCTAGGGTTCAATTTCATGTGATACTGCCTCAGTGTGTTGAACGTTTCCTACAAGTCGTCCAAATGCCTATCCTCATCCTGAGTTTTTACCAACATATCGTCTATATAGACTTCTATATTCCGCCCGATCTGTGGACGAAACATATGATTGACTAGTCGTTGGTACGTTGCTCCAGCATTTTTCAAACCGAAGGCATCACTTCATAACAAAATAATCCCTGACTGGTGACAAAGGACGTCTTCTCTTGGTCCGCTTCATCCATCATAATCTGATTATATCCAGAGAATGCATCCAGGAAACTGAGCAACTTATGGCCCGCAGTAGAATCTACCAGCTAATCAATGCGTGGCAACAGGTAACTATCCTTGGGACAAGCCTTGTTTAAGTCAGTAAAATCAACACACATTTTCCACTTACCGTTCGCCTTCTTGACCATGACCACATTGGCCAACCAGTCAGGATAGTATACCTCTCGAATGAACTTAGCCGTAATTAACTTCTGAACTTCCTCCTTAACAGCATGGTCTCTCTCTAGGGCGAACACCCTCTTCTTTTGTCGCATTGGTTTGGAGAAAGGGCATATACTCAGACGGTGGGTAATGACACTTGGATTTATACTCGGCATGTCTTCGTGACTCCATGCAAACACATCTCTATTTCTTTTTAAAAAACAAATGAGATCCTTCTTGATCTTCGCTTCCAGATCTGCTCCAACCCTGGTACACCTCTCAGGGTTATCATCATCTAAAGGAATATCTTCTAACGCTTCAATGGGTTCTGCCACAACTTTCTTTTCTTCGATATTCATTGCTTGAACTTGCTCGTCCGTAGCAAACATGGCTAGATAACACTCTTTTGCTGCTAATTGGTCTCCATGTACTTGGCCTATCCCATGTTCCGTCGGGAACTTGACTGACAAGTGGTAAGTAGATGTAACTGTCTTCCACCTATTTAGGGTTGGCCTCCCAATTATTACATTGTAAGAAGATGAACAATCAACTACAAGGAAGTTCACCTCCTTGGTAACTTGCTGCGGATATGCCCCCACTGTCACTGGTAATGAGATACTACCCACAGGTTGCACCTTCATTCCACCAAAACCTACTAGGGGGGAGCTCGTTGGCCGGAGCAAGTTTCGTCCTAACCTCATCTGCTGAAAGGCTGGATAGTACAAGATATCAGCAGAACTCCCATTATCTATCAACACCCTTCTAGTCTTGTAGTCCGCAATAAGGAGGGTGATGACAATAGCATCGTCATGAGGGTGATGGACTCTTCCTGCATCCTCGTCCGTGAAGGTGATCGCCTGCTCATCCGTAGTCCCTGCACTGGGTGATCGTCCAAAGAGCTGAACGCTCTGCACTGCTTTCAAGTATGCTTTCTTTGACTTAGATGACTGTCCTGCAGAACTTCCCCCCAGAATGATTCTTATTTCTCCGAGCGGTGGCCGTGACGATTCTTCTACCTTGGCTTTCAATTTCTCGTCCTTGTGATCTCGTCCAAGGAAATTTCTCAGCTTTTCTTGTCTGATGAGATTCTCAATCTGCTGCTTCAGATCGAAGCACTCATCCGTGTCGTGCCCGTGATCTCTATGAAAGCGACAATACTTATTTCTATTGCGCTTGTTGGGATCTCCCTTCATCTTCTCTGGCCACTTTAAGGAAGGCTCGTCTTTGATTTGCATGAGGACTTGCTCGAGTGGCACGTTCAAAGGAGTGTATTGTTGGTTCCTTGCTGATGGACCTGCCCTCTTCTCTCGGTCTTTCTTATCCTCCGTCCGTCCCTTCTTTGGACGAGGAGCCTGTTTGGAATGACGAGCAGGATTTGTTTCCATTCTCTCAGCCCTTTTCCTCTTCTTAGCTATAATCGCATCTTCTACATTCATGAAGTTTTGGGCTGAATAGACGAGTTCAACCATGGACTAAGGTTCCTTCTCATAAAGTTTATGTATAAACAAGTCAGAATTGACCCCATTATGAAAAGCTGCCAACAGTAGCTTATCATCTACCTCGTCCACGGTCAGGGCTTCCCTATTGAAGCGTGTGATGAAGGAACACAAGCTTTCATTCTCTCCTTGCTCTATGGTCAGTAAACTAGACGAGGAACGCTTATGTCTCTGTCCTCCAATGAAGTTATTAACGAATAATTTGCTTAACTCCTCGAAAGAACTTACTGAATTCGGGGGTATTTTACTGAACCAACTCGCGCAGGCCCTTTAAGGGTAGTTGGAAAGGCTCTACACATTAACTCATCCGGAGCCCCTTGAAGATGCATAGTAGTCTTAAAGGTAGCGATATGGTCAAAGGGGTCACGTGTGCCATCATATGAGTACAAAGAAGGCATCTTGAACTTTGGTGGCAAGGGGTGGCTATTGATGGATGCGATAAAGGGTGAGTCAGTTCTGTGAACTAAATCTTCTACAGGATTGGTCCTTCTCATGCTCTCCCTCATTTCATCCATGACCTTCCTCATTTGGTCCACCTCCCTCTCCAAATGTGGTACCCTCCGGGAGGCAGCACCTCTTGATTGATTTTCAAATTCAAGGTTTCTTTCACCTTCCCGGCTTTGTTCACGCTCCTCTCCACGAGCCTCGTGCTGTTGCCTTCTGAAATTAATCTCCCTTTGCAAGTCTTGATTTTGGCGAGTTAATTCTGCCATGGCAGCAGCCATGGATTGCATTTGTTGGGCAGAAGAGGGCTGCATGGCAGGCGCCGATTGTTGACCACGATGGGGATTACTGGAAGCGTCTCTACTCTCTTGGGGGCCTGGACTGGTAGCCCTTAATCTTGTCCGGACCATCTCAACCCTTTTTCCTAAGAAAGAAATAGTAGAACTCGACAAATGAAATTCAAATATGGCAAATACAATCTAATTTCTTCCCCACAGACGGCGCCAACTGATATTCTCACAGAAATCAGTGGGCTGAAGATCTCCGGGTCTTGATCTCGAAGAGAATCCTGGAAAACAAAATAAGATCAGAGGAGACCGGTGGGTGCCGGCCCAGGGTCCTCCGATGGCAAGGTTAATCTTTTTGCTAGTCGTCGAAAGAAAGAAAGTGCTATCAATAATTTTTCAGAATAATTTCATACCTCGCTTCTCTGCCAACGAGCCCTTTATATAGTGTTCGGCAAAAGCGGTTACCTTGTAACTTCTCCAGTCATTGCGGGTTTCGGGAGTAACCGCTACAACCGCCACAGAAGTAACAATACTTAGATTTCATAACTGATTATTTACTGCAGAACAATTGATGGAATATTGCATCCATTGAGAACAGATGCAACGCCTCATTTCGTCCGTTTTACCTTTATCAAAGACGAGATGCTGTCATAATGCCTGGCTTGTCCGTCATTAAGGACGAACGAGACATTTTTACAATGCCTCGTCTTTGTTCCTCAGGATAACGGAGGAAAGGACGAATGTTGACTCAATTGGCGAAGGCTCCATCTTTTTCCAGGGATGAGATTTCATAGACGACCTGAGCTATCTTTTTCCTTCCCCATTCTTTGGACGAGGTGTGTGGACGACTTGGGAGTTAGATATTTTTTGTCTCCCTATCAATAGCCTTCCAAGAGGCAGAGATGACAAATGCAACAGATCAGAGAGGCAGTTCACAGTAGGGGACTGGCAACTAATCATCAAGCTTGTAAGAGCTAGGAGTAGGAGTCTATATAGAAATGACACTGCTTATGAAGCATTAACAGTTCAGGGGGATAAGGTGTTTTTTTGGAGTGGTTAGTAGTAATGCTAGAACATCAACTGGGGCACTACTAAAGACTGTGGTTGAAGCTGGACTGGCAGCAAAAGATCCAGGGTTTCAACATGTTTTGTTTCTCAGTGACAGAAAGAGTTTTCTACAAACATTCAAGATGAAAAGAGCCTCTAATTGGCTAGATTGTACTAGACTAGTTGGTCTTTGTGTTTTCACCCAAAATGCCCATGTGGTTGTAAAAAAACTATGGTCTGTAGCTAAGTTGGGAACCCATGTGCCAATACATGATTGCTGGTTTTATCCAGTTGGTTATGCACTTTTGTAATTTGCACTTTGTAATACGCCTTCTCCCTTGAAATGGTATGGAAAAAAGAAGAAGAGAAAACACTTGGCAGCCATGCATGGGGTGCATCATCCCATGTCCTTAAGTGCCATTCCTATGGCCTTTTCTTTTTAAACTAAAAACTATAGTTTAAAAAAAAAAAAAAAGGTTCAATTAAAAAAAGTGAAAAATGGATTGGTTACTTGTCTTATGGTCTAACTGGAGTCAAATCAATGATATCATAAATAATTTAATTAATAATTTAAATTATATAAATTAAATAATAACTCATTATATTATTTCAAAATATATATAAACAAATATAAACAATTGATATATATATATATATATATATTTTGTGGTAGAGATCTATTCTAAAATAAAAATGAGTTAAATTAGATGTTGTTGACTTAAAGTTTGAAATACAAATAATTATTTTTGTAATAATTATGTTATATTTTGTAATATTTGTCAAACATTAAAAATTAAAATTTAAAAAAGAAAAAAAAAGAAAAAAAAAAAGGAGTAAACAGCTGGCAGCCATATATATAATGTTAAGAGATATAGAAAGTTGTGCATTGTTTTCAATTCTTAATAAAAACCGAGGAAAAAAGGGTTTTGATCTTTATTTTTAAAAAAAATTCAGAACAATGTTTTTGTTTTCAAATTATTAAGGGAGAAATTGACATTTGTTTTTAATTTATAAATTATGCAGTAAAATATCTATATTTTAAAATAATTTAACAAATTTTTTTTATTTTTTAAAATCGATTTTAACAAAATCAAGATTGGTGTAAAATTTGATATTCTCAAAATTAAGTTTTATTTATATTTTTAAGTAAAATTTGACATTTCTAATTTTAAATTTCATTTGCAACTCGATTTTGTTAAATTGATTTTAAAAAATAGGAACATTATGCATAGTTTATAAATTAGAGCAAATCTCCATTCTTCCTTCTTTTTCTCACAAGTTTTCTACGGTATGTTTTAATTTACAAAAAAGAAAAAGGAAAAAAGAAAAGAAACGACGTCGTTGATTGGCGTGTACCCTTTGATTTGTGAAACTAAAAAGAAACAAAGCCTGCTTTTTAAACAGAAACACACAACGAAAACTGAGAGACGGAGCAAGACACAGAGAGAGTGAGAGTTCTTGAGAAGAGCAAGAAGCAGCTGCAGCTATGAATGCTCCCGATCGATACGAGCGTTTCGTCGTTCCCGAAGGCACCAAAAAGTAATTTTATTTCACACACTTTCTCTCTCTAAAAAAAAAGCCCTCCCTCTCTCTCTCTCAATCCCTCACTTCTTTTTTGTTCAAAAATCACAGGGTCTCGTACGAGAGGGACACGAAGATAATCAACGCGGCGTCGTTTACAATCGAGAGAGAAGACCACACCGTCGGCAACATTCTTCGCATGTATGCAAATTTTAATTGAACTTTGATTTTTTAACTTAATCAAATCCCTAATCTCACTTTGCTTTTTGTGGTTTTTTTTTGGTGATAATCAGGCAACTGCACAGGGACCCCAATGTTCTCTTCGCTGGCTACAAGCTTCCTCACCCACTTCAGTACAAAATCATTGTTAGGGTTAGTATTTTTTTTTACTTTATTAATGGGGTTTATAGTTTATGCATTTCAGGCCTTATTTTCGGGTGCGTTTGTATAAACTGTTGGAAAACGGTGTTTTGAGTTTAGTGCTTTTAGTTTAATTTAAAACTAGTTGCTAACCTGTGCAATGCACGGGCTAGTTGTGAAAATATATATTTATGGACAATTGATGGTTAATAAAAAAATAGCTTACCTAATTTAATTAGAATTTATTTACAGAAACTCAATCCTAATTTGNTTGGTGTGCGAAAAGTTAAACCTTGATAAGTTAGAAAATGCAGGTCTGTCGTCATAGGTTGTTTCCTGCCATCTTGGTTAATTCTTCCATTGCGAACCTATTCAATCTTTTTTGCAATAACTGACAAACAAAATTTGTCTAAAACTAAGGTGTTTAGCTTTTCTTGTAGCCTTCACGATTGCATCCTGAACTGCTGCTGGTTTGCTATGATCTCGAGATTAGGATTGTCCATTTCTAAAGGCCTCCTAGTACTTGCATACAAGAGATTGGGCAGTGATGTGAGAATAACATTTATCGGATTTGGGGTCTTCCCATCATGAACCACTTGATTTCTATGGTTCCATAGGGACCATAGATTGGAGATATAGGTCCTTTTCCTGATTGACTATATGTAACTTAAAATAATAAACTTTTAAAATATAGATTAGAATGACAATGTAGGAAATTAACTTTTCAAATGGTTATATGCGGGAAGTCCTAAGGGATGCAAATTAAATCACAATTAGCAACTTGCCCCAGTTTAGGCTTAGTTCCTTTGGCCTTTTAAATTTTTTATAAGTAATTACATGATACATATTATACATGTATAAAAATAGTTATTTAAAAAAAAAAAAAAAAGAAGGGAAGGGAACCATACTATATTTTCCATGCTACTGAACATCTAATCATCATCATCAGGTCAATAAGCCATATGGTTGAATAAGGAACTAGTCCTAAATTTTGGCTTTTTAAATTTAGGGGTTTTTGGTGTTTATGTGTTTCTTTGTGGACGTATGTATTGGTGTGCTTTGGTTAAAGTGTAATTGTACTTCAAAAAATAAGGTTTTAAAAATTGTACCTTGGATTCTCCAAATTTATGGCGTGTTTGGAAGTTTAGAGAGGGAGGAGAGTAGAGGGGAGTAGTGGAGAGGAGAGTAGAGGAGAATGATTCTCCTCCACCTTGTTTGGATGTTTTTAAAATTATTAAGGAGGAAGGGAGTAATTAGCCCTTTCCTTTGTGTAATTTTGTTAATATAATAAGGGTAAATTAGGTAATTTACTTGGTCAATAGTTTATGTACTCTACTCCTCCAAATCTCTCCAATTTGGGGGAATTAAAAATGGGGGGCTAGAGGGAGTTGAAACCCCTCCAAATCCCTCCAAACCCCTCCCCCTCATTCCTTAAAAAACTTCCAAACAAGGTAATTGGATTACTCTCCCTCCCTCTACTCTACTCCTCCTCCATTTTTAAACATCCAAACAGGCCATTAATGTTGTGACATTGGAAACTGTTACTATACGCAAGGAAGTTACAATGACCAATAAGCCATATGGTTGAATTTGATGGGCGAATCTAAAGATATAATGCCTAAGGATTTGATCCTAAATTTTGCCTTTTTGGTGTTTTAAGTGTTTCTGTGCATACGTATGTATAGCTGTGCTTGTTTTTGAATTTCTGTACGTGTCCTTAGGCTTACAATCCTCTATAGTTTATGGGGTAACTAACTCTAACCATTCATGAGTGGTAAAATGAGTTGCGAAAACCAAAACCCCAAAAGGGGAAAATGGGTTTTAGTTTTAGAAATGTTTCATCAATCTATAACAAAAATAATCCTCATGCAAGAGCTTGTATTTGAAAAATTCTAGATGATCTTGATTCCTACATGTATGTGTGTAATGATGTTTTTTTTTTTTTTAAGGGGGGTGAGGGGGTTAGTTCCATGTTATTAATTCCTTATCTGTATGAATATGAGGTTTGGGGGAGGGGTGGGGAGTAGCATAATGATAGTTGTATATGGCTGATTCATTGATTTATGCAATTATAGCGTTGTTAATGTGCTGGAGATATGAATTTAGGGTTTGTCCATTTGTGGGTGTATGGGCTAGGTTGTTGTTGTTGTGGGTGTTTTACTTTGCTGTGTGTGCACACACATTATTCGTTGTCAATTCATCTGAACAACATCTTGATGGATAAGAATTCCTTTTTTTTTTTTTCATGAATTGATCTCTTTTGTAGTTCTTAGGTTGGAGTGTTTTATATGAACCTTCCTTTTGGATGTTCTATAGAGATTCTAGTCTTAATGATTTTGGTGTATTTCCATAGATACACACCACTAGCCAGTCATCACCAATGCAGGCATATAACCAGGCTATCAATGATCTGGACAAGGAGCTTGACCATTTGAAGAATGGTTTTGAGGTACAACATCTCTCATTACGCTGCTTTTAGTAAGAATGTAATACTTAATGTCATTTGGAAATATTAATTGCTCTTTGCCCATGTCTTCATGATCAAGCATCTCTCATGGATACAGTTAAGAAACTAGTATCATATTTGTAAGCATTAGAGGACAAGGAGTTCTGAGATGGTGTAGAATCATTTCATTTTTTCAGAACATCCTATGCCTACTCAGGTTTCTATTGAGAGTTTCAACTTGTGATGGATGAAAACTAAGATGCTTTCTATGGGATCAAGGAAAGATACTTCCTTGGAATGAAAATTGAGGAATGCACCAACATTTAAGATTTTTTTCCCCCTGTTAAATGCGGAAACAAGCAATTTGCTGCTTTACTGGAAATTGCTTCAATTTGTCTAGTCCATGAGATAGTGGATCGTTTCTTTATTAATTTTGGCCTTCTTTGGAGGACATAAGTTTGAATGGCAAAATATCAAACTGACTGACCATAAAATAGTGAGAGTTTATGAATATTTCATTGGTTGTAGTTCACTAATTTGAGATATTAAGATCTGTCCTCACTTCCTATATTGGCAAGATTATAATACTAATATAATTTCAAATCCCTGCTTGCAGACTGAGATGGCAAAGCATTCAAGGGAGTTCTAATATGCATTCAATGCATTCAAGGAAGCAGTGTGTTCTGCTATTTTTGTTGGTGGTCTTTTCTTGTAAATGGTATTTGAAGGGAAGGGGCTGATTTTATGAAACTTTTGCTTTGAATCTGATGGTTGTAATGGATTAATGAACTTTATGTGGTGATGAAGAATATTAAATATGTCTATTGGAGGATTTGATCATAGCCTTCACCAATAGCATTTCAATGTTTTCTGATCTCTAGCAAGGTGCATGGAACCAACTGGACCATATGGATCTCATGTATCATAGCTGTCTTTTAGGGTTTCATCTGTGAGCGCATCATTGACATAGTTTTATCTTTTACCTATAAAAAAAAAAAAAATTGATAAAGAGTTTTATCTTTTGAAGATGAGTTCACAGTATTGTGTTGCATCATTTTTATCCAGCACTTTGGACTATTATGATCTTGATTTAGGCTCCTTTGCCATATGTAGTAAGCATTCGGCTCTGTAGTGAAACAGAATCTTCATAGATGGCACTGTAGTCCAATCTAAAAAAGAGTTTAACAGTAATAGAGTAATAGTGAGAATAAGTTGGTTTTGAAAGTCAAGATTTATGTGTGTTTGGACGTAGTCTTTTGCAGATTGCTTATTTGCTGAAAGTCATTGAAGTGTGGTTCTTCTTACTAAAAATGGCTTTAAAAACTGTACATGACCAATTAAGGCAAGAGCATCTGCACCAGTCCGGCTAAAATTTTTTGTCTATTTTACAATAAAAACTTATTTTTTCTATTTTACAAACCTATTTTTTCAAAACATCCATATCAAATTATCTATTATCCACTATAATTTATTTAAATAATACTTTTTATTATTATTTTATTAATATCTCTATCTTTTATTAATATCTCTATTATATCTCAACCGTTTCTCTCTCTCTCTCTCTCTCTCAATTCTTCTACCTCTGGTTCGTTGTACCAGATTTCTTCCTCTCTCAAAGCAACGCATCTGCTACAACGAGACTCCCATGAAGCTTAAAGGAAACGTTGTTGGCAAATAACGGCTCTTTGAGTTATTTTAGCTGTCATGATTCTTCGAGTTATTTTAGCTGTCACGATTCTAAAAATAAAAAATAATAGAAAAAAGAAGTAGAAGTTATTTTAGCTAACATGTGGTGTTGGTAAATTGTAATTGGTGGCATCTAGGTTATTAAAAATCTTAACTAAGAACATGAAAGTTTCTGAAAAATTATGCGTGACATGCTCTAAGATGTTTGAACCTTCAGATGAGCCAAAGTTATCTACCAATTCATAGAATAGAAAAAGGGACACAAGCCTAGGCTGCTTCAGTTTCTAGTTGGGAGTTTGTATGGATTGCTAAATATAGTTATTTCTCAAATAATAAACATGGATATGAATTCGTTTGGGCCAAACAACTTATTTAGATGAAATTGAAATTTTTTTGCTAGAAGTATTGTAGATAAAAGTAAAAGCTAGAAATAGTATAATGAGACTTATGAATAGTATCAAAAAATGTAATGAGACCTATGAATTGTAGCAAAAATAAGCTGAATAGTAACAAAAATAAGCTAAATAATAAAATAAGCTAACTTTAAACTTACTTTCCAAACGCAACCAAAATTTGATTTTTTTCCCCCTCGTCCAACTTTTATTAGGAAGGATTTTTAATTGAAGACATTGGTTGAAAAATGAAAAAATTATGTCATAAAATGTCCTTCTAACTAAGGAATTAACCTGCAATGGGAAGGCATGGCAGTACACCCTAAACAGAACATAAATGAATGAATGACTAGGCTGCGTAATTTTTACAGATATTCATACAGTTGATTTCCATTCAGTTTTTCTTTTTCTTTAAAAAAAAAAAAAAAAAAAAAAAAAAAAAAAAAAAAAATTCTTTT
>NW_027070018.1:375505-449754 GCF_002906115.3 Quercus suber | reverse complement strand
TTCGAAGTAGAAATGGTACCAGCCTGCTTGTTATAAGAGTACAAAGCAGTAAGATTATATAGGCATGAAAATCATAGCTATTGACACTTTTAAGTTGTATCTGATATCATTGTTTGTAGTCTTTCATTTGAAACTTTATTAATTACTTGTGAAGCATTACCTGTTCCATGGAATCGATACATCCAATTCATAGAATCACTTTTTGGGAGATTTATGATTACTTTTTCGGTCACACTTTTTTTCCCTAGCTGCATGCATTTTTGTTTGTGCCTGTAACAGTTTGTCGAATGTAACTAGTGTGTCAAATGCTACAATAAACAAATATGGCTGTTCTTTTTAGGCCTCAGAAGCATGCCTTGTACTAAAATTGGAAACATTTTCTACATGGCAAGAGACATGCAGTTATCTTACAAGTTTCAAAGTAAAATGAAGAATAGGATAGAATTTTTTTTTTTTTTTTGGTTCAAAAAAAAATTTGAAAGTAAAGGAATAAAATAGAAACTTACTGCTTCAGCAGCAATAGCCAAGTAAATTTGATAATGGCCCTTTGTAGAGAGAAGCAACCCCAGTGCAAATGATTCAGGCCAATGAAATCCCAACAGCACCCCGGAAAGTACTGTTCCAGCTACCTTCCCAACTGTTGCTATCAGAAAGAGTAGAAACAACCTTGCCCAGGTTCCTATTTGGCCAGGTTCAAACTGGCGGAAATCAGCTTCGAACCCCATCCAAAGGAAAAAAATGGGATAGAAAATGGTGCTTAACAAGTAGTTGATTTTGCTAATTACCCACTTTGATACCCTCCCCTCACTTGGCAAGAAAATGCCCGCCATAAACGCGCTTAGAATGGGGCTAAAACCGTATACAGTTGAGCAGCTGCTAACCAAGGCCATAAAGGCAACTGCAAGCACTAAATGTGAGCCTTTCATTGGTTTGCCTTCTGGGTTCTCATTGTTAACCCAGTTCATAATAATGGGTGAAACTTTGGCAGTGATCGCAGTTTGTATAACTAGTGCAATTGTCATCTCCATGGAATCTTGAAGTCTACTCTTACCTGAAGGTTTTTCTCTTATTGGATATGCAATATAGCCAATGGAAATGAGAAGGGTGGATATAAAATCAGAGTGCATTCCTGCAGCAATCACAAGCTGCCCTATGTCTGACTTGCCTATTTTGTGACTAGTAATTAGACGGGTCAGGACCGGAGAGGCTGTGCTAGAGAGGGCAGTAGAGAGGGTGAGGGTGAAATTCATCTTAAATTCCTGAGTATAGTTCAGAAATGGGGTTATAGCGCTGGCTAGGATGAATGTGGAGAGCATTCCTGCATAGGCTACTGTAGCATCCTTGGTTGGTAACTTAAAGAGTACATATGGATCCATTTCAATGCCCAACACAAACATGTAACAGATCATGCCAAAATCAATGATGAAACGCAAAGTTTGAGCTGCTGATATGTCAAAAAAACCATGTACGATTCTTAAGTTGCCAATGAGTAGCCCTATCTGCATGTAATAAGAAAAAGATGAGGAATTTAATCACAATAAAAGAGAGTCATGGCATAGATAAGCACTACTATACAACCAGAAAAAAAGCATTTCTTAGCAAAGTTCTAATATAAAGTGACTAATGAGTAATGATGACTGATATATATATCCAGTGCTTGTTAGATATACAAGTTATGGTAGGCTTTGTTTCCTACGCGACTCTGCTCTTTACTGTACAAATTAATTTGGTTTCATGCCAAAACTCCCATCAATAATAAGGTTTGTTCAGTTTCCTATTGTGTTATGGAAAACATAATGAAGCTATATATCTAATATATAGAAAAAAGAAAAAAAGAATGAATTGTGCGTGCACAAGTAATAATTATCTTATCTATCCGATATATACAGTACAACTATGCATCATTTCTCTTACAATGTGTAAGTCCTAATGTTGCATGAAATTCACACTTTTGAGAGAGATGATGCATGCATGCACAAAGAATAATTAAGATTATCAAATAGGCTTTTGGGTATTGAGGTTTTTTCTATTTGATTAAATTTTGGACAACAGGAGAAAGCGATTCTTTAATGCTACATTTGAACAACAACTTTGAAATCTAAAGGACCAACTGGGTTAGGCTTGGAGTTTTTGTTTTTCTAGTTAGTTTTTAGGGTCTGGAGGCTTGAATCTTAATAATTACTTTGTTTCAATTGATAATATATTAACCTAATATTTTGAGGGGATAAGAGAGAAGTAGCGGCTAACACCAACAGCTTAATTATTACATAATATTTTGTATATAAAATGGTCTTTTGCTCTCTATAGTGATATTAGTATTCAATCACCTAGGACCACAATCATGCTATACAAGGATCTCTATATGACTGTGTTTTCATTCCCAATAACCAACATCAAAGTCACATGCAAGCATATTTTCCTATAAATCTCACTAAACAAGAAAAATGCACAGTAATTTTTTAGTGTTATTCATATTGTCGGGGTTGAGAGATTTGAATCTGAGTTCTTTCCTATAAAGAGAATGCGACAATATCGTTGAGTTACAGAACTTTTGATAGAGATAGAGAGAGAGAGACTTACAAAGGTATCGGAGGTGATACGTGGTTGTGAGAAAGGCCTTAACAGGTAATGTGTGACGTTGCATAGAACCACCATCAAGAAGAAGCCGAATACATGTTTTGCTACTCTTGTAAAAAGTGCTGATAGCTTACCCGAACATGGGTCATCTGGATTAGTATCTGACATTTTTTTTTTCTTTCTTTCTTCTTAAAATTCACTTTCTTGATCAATAAATGATCTTTGTCCCCAAAATTTTAATGTTTTAATTTTATTAATTTTATATATGTTATAGTTTTAGTTTCAGTTTTACCCAGCAAATCAGTAATGTCACAGCTTCTCTGTCTCGGATTTTCGCCGGTGGGTATTAGTGGCTGTGAATGAATGCTTAGTTTGTGGAGAGAAAACAAAGGAGTAGTTTTAGGACAGATAGACATGTTAAGTGGTTTAGCTAGATGATTTGTAAAGTGAAAAAAAAAATTAAATTAAAGGGACAAATCACCATAATAATTATAATAAATTTTTTTTTTTATTTCATTTTGGTAACTACCAAAAAAAAAAAACATGCAACACAATGGTCTTGGACAAAATTATTATGTACACCAGTATACTACACTTCCTTCTGCATGTTCATGTAAGTGTAGGTCTCATCTATGGATTTTCTACGTAAGGTCCACTTTTATATGAGTTTATGAGAAATAGGTGTAAATGTGTAGTTTATTGTGCATAAAGAATAATATCTTATGATGTGAAATAACTTTTTGTATCTAGTGTATTGCGTCATTTTCTTAACTAATATATTCTCTAATAGGATGCACTAAAATACATAGTATGCGTTCATTTTCATGATTATCATTATTATTTTGGTTAAAAGCGTTATATGATATAAATAAATGAATAATAATAATAATCTCAAACGAATATATAACAAATTAACAAATAAATCCTATAGATACAAAACGAATTAATTAATAACTAAACATAAAATTATGGAATTTCAAAGCAACTAGATTGTAAAAAATTAGTAACTTTTAGCTAGACTTATCTCTTTAAAGAATCTTCTCCAAAAAAAAAAAAAAAAAAAATCTCTTTAAAGAAGTCGTTGGCTCGTTGCATGGAGTTCGTAACAATTATAGCAGTTGGTTAACGTAACTCTAGACAGACACACACACACAAGTCTTTCAAAAAAATCCACTCGCTTTTGTACTACTATCTTTGTCGTTACCAAATCATCTTGTAAAGTCAACCTCCCGCTTTTAGAAACACAGACCAGAACGAGTCATATTCTTACCTTTGTCAGAAAATTTAAAATGAACAAAATTAAATTACAAAATTGATTATGACTTAAAGATATAATTTTACTTAATATCATTAACGTTACTTTATATTTTGAAAATCTAATTGTTGAATTGCATGTTCTTTATGCTCTTAATACATATATTAAATTTTGTGACAATTGAATACTTATTTACTATATGATCTATAAGAATATATTTTATGTAAAATTTTAAATTACAAAAACTTGTAATTTAAAAAATTTATTGATGGCATAGTTATTAATTTTTAATTTTTTAGAAACTTTGCAAGTATAGAGGATAAAAGAAGAATATATAATCCAATGGTAGATTTATCAAAATTCACCTCCAATAAAAAGATATTGAGTAAGATTATATAGCGTTAGGCTACAACAAATTTTGTAACTAAACTTTGTCTATTTGAAATTGTTTTCCTTTTGACTTTTTATTCTTCAAAATAAAATTTTTTTATTTAGATTCTTCATGTTTGATTTGTTTTTATATTGGCCATTAAATTCCAAACATTTCATTTTGACTCTTTTTATGTTTGAATTATTTTTAATTTGAATAATTTGACAGTTATAACTTATAACGAGGGAGAGAAATTTGAACATTGAATGTCTGGAAAACACTAGAAGAGTTGATCAAGTTACAAAACTCTTAGCTCTTCATATTTCAAAAATTTGCAATTATTTCTACTACAGCGCCTTGATATGACATGAACATGAAAGAGGTTTAAGAATCAAATTTTTTTAAGGGCTAAAGCATTTATTTTTGCTTTTTGGCCCCATATTGTAGGGTGGAACATTGAAAGATATGAAAGATCTCCCTTTAAGTCTAGATATGTCTTTCCATAGAATCCTACATGTATTTATGAGACTAATTATGGAATTTTGTTTACTAAAAAAATAATCAAAATCAAACAAAGTTCAGCTCTAAAATACTTTTGGAGCTACTTCCTCTGGCCTACTATGCACCATTTATAAAATTATTAATATTTTTTATTTAAACAAGTCACAAATTTATTTAAAAATTCATAAAATTAAACTCCACATATAAATAGTTTCTTCAACCACAACAAACACAAAATAGATTGATAAAGATAATTACAAATCGGTTTGACATTAAACTTTTTGGTTAAAATAAACAGAAAAAGCCAAACAAAAAATTAAGCCAAATAATAATAGCAAGATGAAAATTTAAAAATGTAAAAGATCAAAATAAATCAACCTTGATACCTTCAAAAAAAAAAAAAAAAAAATCAACCTTGATCATTTTATCAAACTAAATAATAAACAATTTTCTTTTCCAAAAAAAAAAAATCGTGTCGATTGCAAGCGAAGACTATAAATACTTAAATAGCTCTCAACAGAAACAGAGAGATAGAGAGAGAGAATACAAAGCACAAACAGCTTTCGTTCTCTCTCTCATTTCTGTTCCGGCGAAGAGACTCGAAGATCCGGTGCTCTCGCTCTCTCTCTCTCTCTCTCTCTCTCTCTCTCTCTCTCTCTCTATCTCTCTCTCTCATTTCTCTTTTAGCGATTCGCGCGCTCAGGTTCTCCGCTCGAATCCTGAGCCAAATCCGATTCTGATTCTTCATCTCCGAAAATCCACGCACACATCTATATGCTTTGATTTTTGGAGGATTGGAAAACAAGTTGAAAAAAAAGAATGGGAGTGATATCGAGGAAGATATTTCCGGTGTGCGAGAGCTTGTGTTTCTTTTGCCCCGCATTGCGAGCGAGGTCACGGCATCCAGTGAAGCGGTACAAGAAGTTGCTCGCGGATATATTTCCGCGGTCTCAGGTTGATTTTTCTGTGAATTTTTCTTTAAAAAAAAATTTCAATCTTGTGTAATGTCTGTTTGGCTGCCGAGAAAATGCGGGAAAATGATTTGGTGTTTGAGAGTTTAGATTGTAATGTTGCGGTTCTAATTTAAAAAGGAAAATAATGATGGACCTTGAATTATTTTTAGCGCAAGTTGCGCTTAACTATGGTTTAGTGTCGGTTCGAGAATTGCTTATTTTCAGTAGCTTATATGTAAGACAAAAAGTAGCGTAGAATCCACAAACAGTGCANGGGTCGTTTTTTAGAGTCAAATTGTAATCTTCCCAACAGGGAGAAAGTGCAATTTTATTATTGATAAGTTATGCATATGGGTTTTGAAGTCATGATTTCTCGCTTTAGAATGGGTGGAGGTGGAAGACTTATAATGTGAGCTTGAACTCATTAGCATGGTGAAGGTGGAATCTTATGTTGAATGTGGTTTGATGGTTTGGTTGTCATGGAAATGAGGGGAAAGGAAAGAGAATTTATGACTTTGAATATGTGTTTGTTTTTACTTGGGTTATAAGGAAAATATAACTTAGGGTGGGTGAGTTCTTTGTGGTTGATTGGTGGAGCCTTCGATTAGTATAAATAGCGTAAGTTATTATCTAAACCTGTCATTTGTTTGTTTATGTGTGAGACTGGGTGCTAAGGATTGGGAGCTTTGTAAAACTGCTGCATGCTGATATTGATGTGGTCATGTGAAGTGGTGTGCTTTGACTTGGCTTGACATTTTAGATTGTTGATTTTTTTTTTTTTTTTTTTTTTTTTGTGAAACATGGTTTTAAAATTGGGATAATTGGTTTGGCATTTGTTAATTTATGTTATTGAGAGCATTATGGATAATAATTCTTTTTTAAGTTTGATCCTCTTACCCTTGTTATAATGTTGGAACTTTTCTAACATGTTTTGGCAGGTTGAGGAACCAAATGATCGGAAGATCAGTAAACTATGTGAATATGCCTCAAAAAATCCTCTCCGTATCCCTAAGGTACGTGGTCTCTGTTTTGTGACTGACATTGTGGAAGAATGGGTGTGAATACATTGTTTTGCATGAGGATCATATTTGCCTAGGACCTTGCATATTTGGTTCATTATTTATCTATTCCTGTTTATGCAACAGTTTCATATAATTGGAATTAAATGAATTATGTTTATGTGCTATAAATAAATTAATATGTAGAAGGTGTTAATATGGAAGTCTTGATGGAAAGCTATCCATTTGGAAGACTGATAAAAGGCTATCCAAATAGAAAGAGTATATCTGAGTCTAGGGAAGGACACACCTTGATTGTGTAAAGATCTTAGTTATTGCATGCACTTTGGTTAATGTATAGTTACATTACTTCTAATCTCCAGGGGTTGAAAGGGTTTAGTGGCAGCCATCGAGATAGAGTGTGTGATAGTGGCTATCCAAAAAAAATTTATTGGGAGAGGTTACTGATGATAACCAAATTGAATGGACACGTTTGATGCCTATAGCGAGGAAGCTTGTTTTGTTGAAGATTTGTTTCACTCCTACATGCACTGTATTGTTTGACTGAATAAATCAGGCATTTTGAGGGAGCCCAAGAGACTTGAAAGAAAGTTTAAAGAAGCATACCTATCAAAAAAAGAAAAAGAAATTTAAAAGAAGCATATAGTTTTATTGACCATTGGAAACTTAGCTTGTGGGGCAATATATTAGGAGGTTTGTTTTTTTGGGTTTAGTTTTGTGGAGTTACTGTCAAGTTAGAAATTTGCAAGATAACTTTTGATTAAGTAGGATTAAAATAGAGTAAATGGAATGTAAGTTTAGTATAAGTAGGAACAAAGATGAAGTGGCTGTAAGTCTTGATAGTTAAGAGATATAAAAAAGCATGAGTTTTCAATATCTTGGATCACTCAGCTCCATCATCTTTTGAAAATTTAAGTAGACGCATTGTGCCACATGCCTATTGGTTGAAATTCCATATCTGTGTAGCTCTAGAGAATAACTTCAACCCTGAAGGCATCATGCAATTACTAGAAGCCTAAAAATCAGGATAAGCCTGTGATGAAGGATTGATATTTTTCTATAAAATGATTTATATGCTGCAATCAGTTCCAGAAATCAGTTGGAATTTATTTAAACATTTTGGAATAAAATTTTAGCTATATTTGTTATTTGATTGCTTTTATCCCTTCCCTTATTGTTATTGTCTTTCCTCTTACCACTTATTTGTCTCCCTATTGATGTCCTTCTTTGTTTCACAATTGTAGTTGAAGTTGCGGTACTTGTTGTAAAAAAAATACTTCTATCATGCTGTAGGGATCATGCATTCATGCTCGCAGCTGAAATTTCATAATTACTTCTTTATAACAATTCTTCTAGGGCATGCGTATTGTCATATGACTTTAATAATGAAATCAATGATAAGTAGAAAAGCTTTGAAGTGTGTAAAGTTGCTTTTCTAGCTCTGATTTTTTTGGCAAGCCTTGCTCAGATGGTTACTTACTTCTTGGTTCTGAAAATTCATTTTTTGTTTCTCAAATTCTAATATTTTGTCTTTTTTTTTTTTTTTTTTTTTTGAAAGTTTGATAGAAATTCCATATTTATATTCTTCCCAGATCACAAGTTCTCTTGAGCAAAGGTGCTACAGGGATTTGAGAAACGAGCACTTTCATTCAGTAAAAGTTGTCCTGTGCATCTACAGGAAGTTGTTGATCACTTGTAAGGATCAAATGTGAGTTTTTTTCCCCTTTTCTTGTTGTATCAGTTTTGAGTCAAGGAACTTTCCTTTTTCAGATTCCTGAGAGAAACTAGATCTAAGGGCTGCTGAGCTGTTAATGGCATACAAATCCATTGTTCCATCTATTATATCTTAAATTGATATATTAAAACCAGAATTTAAGGTAGTAATCAGATCTAAGCAACAGCAGACTGTTTGGTGTGATATTTCTCACTTACTAATTGCTAGCAGATTGAAATTTTATATACTTTCTTAGTAGGGGAAAAAATGACCTCTCGTCAAATATGAGCTAATTACTTGTACTGTCCCAGAACTTTTGTTGTGAACTTTGATTACTCCACTAATTAGATATGTGTCAGGCTGACCTCTTCCATTAGTTGCTGTTATAAACTTATAATGGACATAAATTTGTTATTTGAGGGTCATGCTAGCCAATTACAAGCTGATTAGGTACTCTTCATTGTCTTTTGCATTATAATAAAATGAGTTTAATTAAATTTGTTTATAAGCAATTAGATTTATTAAAAAAAATATGTTATGCAAGCTCATGATGATGAGCATTCAATAACCTGAAAGAATTACGAAAGATTATGCACAAAATAGAATTGATTCTCTGAATTCTAGGAGAGTGCTACCATCTGTGAGACACGCCTGGTACCAATCAAAGGTGGTACGAAGCTTCTAGCTGATATTTTGATCTATTTGTAAGACCCCATGCACTAGGTTTTTCAAAGATTTCTTTTCAATTTGCATATGTGAATGCTTTGAAGTAGGATTTGAAACATGTTAGTTGAATAGATATGTTAGAATTTGACCTAGCTAAGTTAGCTAATTAGTTTTGTATATGCTGATGACAAGTTTGATGTATTGCCCTATTTTTTCCTCATGTGATGTATCCCTCAGCTTTCTTAAGACATCGTGATTTTAGGTACATAGAGTAGTTTTTTGTAGGCTTTCTCATACACAAACTCACACAAAAAGGAATATGGATAGCTAGCATTATTCCCATTCTAATCAACGTGTGTTCTTGTCCGACCCATGCCACAATACCTGTATATTGTTTTTGATGTTCAATGTCAAGCACCTTAGACTGATGTCTTCTGCATCTGTTTCAGCACATAGTCTCTTTCTAAATACCATTGAAATACATTCCCTGAAAAAGAGACTAGGTATTGTCCATTAATCATGTGGAATTTTTTTGTTGGACATGAAGTTTAAGATGCTACTTCATAAACTTTGTGCATTGGGTACGATCTTCTATGTAATAAGAAAATTTCTCTTCATTGGGCAGGAGAAGTTTCTTGGAACAGTATCAGCAAAAGGATACTGCATGCCTAACTATTGAAATGGACATTTATTTTTAAACTCACTTTATGCACATAGACATTACATATGCTTTAGTTACATCTACAAGTTATGATCTGTGACAATTTATGGCAGGCCGTTATTTGCAAGTAGCTTGCTTAGCATCATCCACATACTGCTAGATCAAACACGGCATGATGAAATACGCATTTTAGGATGCCAAGCTCTTTTTGACTTTGTGAATAACCAGGTGGGTGGTGTTGTTAGATTCTTTTGTTTTCAGGTTGTCGCTTGTTTATTTCAGGAAATACTTGACTGTAATTGCTTATATTTTAAGCTTGCAGATTCTCTGGAAGTCCTTAAGCTCATGAGATATTTTGATTTTGCAGAGGGATGGTACTTATATGTTCAACTTAGATGGTTTGATTCCAAAAATTTGTCTTTTAGCTCAAGAAATGGGTGAGGAGGGTTTGGTACTACATTTGCGTTCAGCTGGGCTTCAGGCCCTTTCATCAATGGTAGTTCATCCACATGCCAGTATAATTATGCCTCTGCACTGAATGATACTTGTTTTCCACATTAACATATTTAGTGACATAGTTATGCATAACATTGTTTTAATTGGTAGATTTCACATGTACCCAATAGGTCTTGAATACATGATATTTCATTCACGCATTATGGGAGATGTGCTATTTGTCATACTTTCCACTGCACTAGAGTCCACATGAGACACTCTTAATTTTGCTGTGTTTTCATTTTCTATTTCTAAAGTATATGAATTTTCTCCATTTATTTCTATCATATATATGTATAGATTCCATGGGTACTTTTTCGTTTCTCTCTGAAATACAGCATGAAAAGTACCTCTCAATTTTGCATAAATTAATAATTTAAAGTCCTGAGGCTTCCCCATTGATAAATAAATTAAAAATAAATAAATAATCTGTATGAAGAAATACTTTCTTTACAATTATGTCATATGATGACATACTCTCACTAACTTCATTTACCTTTTACATCATAGATATTACAACTTGGCAGCATTATAAGGATATCCCACTTTGCCTAATTCATTTTAACTGCCTGCTTTCATTTTTGTAATTTGGCATTAAAAAAAAAATAATAATAATGTAAGCTTTTGTTGGAATTACATCGTAAGCACTGGATTAAAAGTCTCAAGTACCAGGTACTCAGGTACTTCTCATAAATACTATATGAGTGAAATGAGCACAACTGCATGAAAGATGAAGTATGTTTTACTCCTGTCACATAATGAGTGATAGAGTTGCCAATACTTTGTCCCATAAAATGTCCACTTCAAAAATCAAAGCATTATTCTCCCGTAATACTTTGTTTTAAAAGCATGTATGCACCTCAATTTGCATGTTGATTTACCTTTAAAGGAGAGATTTGAAAATTTATGCAAAAAGTTAAACATTTTGGCTCTTCCTCAAATTTTTGCATTTGTCAACTGAGCCACTTATTATGGGACAGACAGAAACAGAGTAATTGAATAAGGAAATAGATAGACAGGCAGGATGTGCATGGACCCATTTGGTGAGGATTAGAAATAAAGGATACTATGGTATATGTGATTCTTAAGTAATATTTTGAGGAAAAAAAACTTCATCAAAAAGGAGGATCAGATGTTGACATATAAAGAGTTGTTATCCTTAACAAACCAGGATCATCATGCACACTCTAAAAGAATCTATATTTCTTTTAATCTTTTATGAGGCCTCGATCATATCGTTTTAAACATTTTCATATAAATATCTTTGTCTTGTTGCAAGCCTTCCCCTTTTGTTAGATCACATTTCTTTTGAAAACTATTGCCATTTCACCACAGCTTCTCCTGCTTGACAGATTTGATATCATTCAGACCTTTGGTTAATTATTCTATTTGCAGGTCTGGTTCATGGGTGAATTCTCCCATATTTCAGCTCAATTTGATCATGTGAGTTAACTTTTTACCATTTATTTCTTGATTTATATCTTGAGTATTTTGGTGTTGCTAGACTTATCAACAAAAAAAAAGGTATTTTGGTATTGCTAGAGATTTTTTTCGAAACTTGTTAATATGTTAATGCTGTGTTCTTTGACTGGGAACTAAACACAATCCATTTTTTTGAATTCAATAGCTGTTGAACTATTCTATATCAAACTTAATACTTTTGAGACAATTTTTTTTTTCATTTATCTCCCCTTCAAGATAAGTGTGCATGTGTGTGTATGTGTATTACCTTTTAATTATTTGTTCTTCTTCTTTTTAGAATTTCTGTAGTTACTTCTTCCTTTATTAGCACCAGTCTTCCTAATAATTCCAGTGGCATACTTGTTATCTTATGGTTTTATGTAGCGAAACTGTTGTTAGCATCTGACAGCTTTCTTTGTTTCTTCATAAATTAGGTTGTTTCGGCTGTCTTGGAAAATTACGGAAGTCTGAAGAAAAATTCTGATGCTCTTACCTATGGCAAACAAGATGCCCAGAATGGGCTTGTCGAAGAAGCTTCTCCTTCCTCAGATGCCTTGACAAGGATTTCTTCTTGGAGGATGATAGTGAGTGAGAAAGGCGAAGTTAACATACCTGTGTAATTCCTCTTGACCTAAATAAGATAATCTAGTTAAATATCCTTGCATTATTAATCTTATTATAACCAACATCTACTTCTTTTTGGAAAAATAATTTTTATTACAGAGATGATGCCAAGAATCCCAGATTTTGGTCAAGGGTATGCTTGTGCAACATGGCCAAGTTAGCCAAGGAAGCTACAACTGTACGGCGTGTCTTGGAATCTTTGTTCCGTTATTTTGATAATTGCAATCTCTGGTCTCTAGAACATGGTGTCGCTCTTTCTGTCTTGCTGGACATGCAGTCAATGATAGAGAAATCTGGTATTTAATTTTTTTTTCAGTTTCTTAAAATTGTTCTCAGTGAACTCAACCTATTTTGCTTTCTAACACAGTTTTGTCCTTTATGAATTTTCATCTTGGATTTCTAGTGTAAATGTTTCTCTCTTCAATTTGCAGGGCAGAACATACACTTTCTGTTGTCCATCTTGATCAAGCATCTTGATCACAAGAATGTTCTTGAAAATCCTAGTATTCAGCTAGACATTGTTGATGTTGCTACCTCCCTTGCTCAACAAACAAAGGTTCAGCATTCTGTGGCCATAATTGTAGCCCTGAGTGATATGATGAGACACCTGCGGAAAAGTATACACTGCTCACTTGATGATTCTAATCTGGGTGCTGAATTAATTCAACGGAACCAAAAATATCGAGCTGCAGTTGACGAATGCCTAGTGCAGTTGTCACACTTGGTGATTCTATTCTCCTCGATGATTTGGAGGGTTTTGCTTGAATATTTCTATAATTGATATGTTCTATAATTAGTTATTTTGGAATTTTAGATACTAATGCGAATTATCAGTCTCCTCAGGTAAAATATCTGAATGATGTGCAGGTTGGAGATGCAGGTCCGGTTCTTGACGTTATGGCTGTGATGTTAGAGAATATGTCAAATATTACAGTTATGGCCCAGACCCTGATTTCCACAGTTTATAGGGCTGCTCAAATTGTGGCATCCATACCAAATTTGTCATATCAAAACAAGGCAAGCACACTTCAAATTTTTGAGTCATTGTCTGATCTTTATAATATGATTGATTGACTTTTTGCAGTTGTTTCTTATATAATTTTTTTGATTTTATTTTTATCTGAATTCTCTAGTCTTTTCCTGCTGCATTATTTCATCAACTACTCCTAGCTATGGTCTCAGCAGACCATGAAATAAGGGTGGGCGCACACCGTATATTTTCTGTTGTTCTTGTCCCATCTTCTTTTTTCCCCCGTTCTTGTGCTGCTACTTCCTACTCCACCAAGGCAACTGCTATTCAAAGGACACTCTCAAGAAATGTATCTGCGTTTTCTTCTTCAGCCGCACTCTTTGAGAAATTGAAAAGGGAGCAGTGTTCATTACAACAAAATGGCTGTCCAGTTATGACTTTAGAAGTTGAGGATGAAAAGATGAATAATAATTCGATTCTGAGCAGATTGAAGTCAACTTACAGCCAAGGTCATGGTTCAAAAAGGCATCCATCTACCATAACCCCAGGTGAAACTGTAGATAATGGGGATGCAACAAAAGATAATCATTCCATGTTAAACAAGTTGAAGCCAACTCACAGCCGAGTTTATAGTATTAAAAGGCTTTCATCATCTATAGCTGTTGAAGAAATATCTGTTTGTAATTCAAATAAAGAACTGGTATGTGCTAACATTTCTCATTTTCACATTCTTTATATAGATTAGTACTTTAGATTTCAGATTTATGCATCATCATCATCTTGTATGATCATTGTCTTCTGATTAAACCATGGCAGATATTATCCCTTAAGTTGAGCAGTGTTCAGATAACTCTACTACTTTCATCAATTTGGGCGCAGTCCATCTCTCCTTTAAATACACCTGAAAACTATGAAGCAATAGCTCATACCTACAGCCTTGTGTTACTATTTGCACGGACCAAGGTATCGGTGTTGTTCTTTGCTGGTTGACATTATCATGAATGTGATATTCTTCTTTGGTAAATTATGTGGGTACTTGACTCCACACAAAGGATTTTGTTCGCTTTGGGGAGCTAGGCCCTCACGAATTTGTCCCCCGACCGAGTGCGGGCGTTCACCCCTTGAGGCAATTTAGTCCCACATCGGAAGGAGAACCCTCCCACTAGCGCTTTATATGCTTCTGGAGCTTGCACTAGTATATCACTACTACACAGGAGAACCCTCCCACTAGCACTCCAGAAGCATATAAAGCGCTAGTGGGAGGGTTCTCCTTCCGATGTGGGACTAAGTTGCCTCAAGGGGTGAACGCTTGCACTCGGTCGGGGGACAAATTCGTGAGGGCCTGGCTTCCCAAAGCGAACAAAATCCTTTGTGTGGAGTCAAGTACCCACAATAAACATACATTATGTGACATTCCTTGACTTTACACAAGTGAAATCAAATCCATGACGATTGGTCTTGCTTTGAGGCATGCTTGTGACAATCAATTTAACAAATAGTTCTTGGAATCATGATTTTTTGAGTTCTTTGTTTGGAGTTCTTGGAATCTTGATTGTGACAATCAATTTAAAAATAGCTCAATTGTTTATGAAATATGATTATGGAAATAATATATTTATCTTTAAGCTTTAGTTTCTCAACCAACCTCCTATTTGACTCCATAGAGATAGTGTGGATTCCTTCTGTAGAAAAGAATTACAGATTGGGTTTCTTTGTTAAACTGTAGAAGGCACAAGAATGGTATGGTAGCAAGTTTCATTATTTATTTTTCTCTCTTTTCTATAGGATTCTAATATAGCCATAAAGTTACTTTCTTTCCCTGGTTTTGTATTAGTGACGGTTAATATATTTAACTCTTTAGTTATATCCTTTTCAAGATTCTTAGTCTTTACAAATTACCATGGGATTCATATTTGGTTATTTATTTCCATGGTGCTCCCTGGTTTTCATTTGGTGTATTTCTTATAATTCTCTCTGTCATGTAGAACTCATCCAATGAGGTTCTAATTAGAAGTTTTCAACTGGCATTTTCTTTAAGGAGTATCTCTCTTGGAGAAGGAGGTAGGCTCTCTAGTCCGACATTATTTACAATTTATTGTTCTGTATGTGCAATTCTTGAACTCTTGCAAGGTTTTGTGGCCATATAACAAGATGCTCATACCATGGGAATGCATGATACTAATAATCAAATTGCGTGATTTCTACTTTTCCCACTCGTACTTTAAAATTCCAAATACCATGAGAGGAGCAAACTTATCTGGGGGAAAACAAATTTCTTCACAATTATGGGTCAGAAGCAGAATAAAATTATAGTAGCATGCTTTCAGATTAAAAAAAATATATTAAGGAACTAGTGAAATGAGATTGGAATGGTTTTATGTTGATAATTTATATAATTCACTTTTCTTATTCAAGAATTTGGTTTTCTTTTCCTTTTTTTTGAAGGGGGGGGGGGGGGNCTTTAGTTATATCCTTTTCAAGATTCTTAGTCTTTACAAATTACCATGGGATTCATATTTGGTTATTTATTTCCATGGTGCTCCCTGGTTTTCATTTGGTGTATTTCTTATAATTCTCTCTGTCATGTAGAACTCATCCAATGAGGTTCTAATTAGAAGTTTTCAACTGGCATTTTCTTTAAGGAGTATCTCTCTTGGAGAAGGAGGTAGGCTCTCTAGTCCGACATTATTTACAATTTATTGTTCTGTATGTGCAATTCTTGAACTCTTGCAAGGTTTTGTGGCCATATAACAAGATGCTCATACCATGGGAATGCATGATACTAATAATCAAATTGCGTGATTTCTACTTTTCCCACTCGTACTTTAAAATTCCAAATACCATGAGAGGAGCAAACTTATCTGGGGGAAAACAAATTTCTTCACAATTATGGGTCAGAAGCAGAATAAAATTATAGTAGCATGCTTTCAGATTAAAAAATATA
This sequence comes from Quercus suber, assembly GCF_002906115.3. Classification (NCBI taxonomy): domain Eukaryota; kingdom Viridiplantae; phylum Streptophyta; class Magnoliopsida; order Fagales; family Fagaceae; genus Quercus; species Quercus suber. Next base: position 433,544 of record NW_027070018.1, on the reverse strand, counting down.
TATTAAGGAACTAGTGAAATGAGATTGGAATGGTTTTATGTTGATAATTTATATAATTCACTTTTCTTATTCAAGAATTTGGTTTTCTTTTCCTTTTTTTTGAGGGGGGGGGGGGGTGAGAGGAGAAAAGATGTTTTCTGAATTAATATTAGCAATTGAATGGCTTTATTTTAATTATTATTATTAGGTATATTTTGCATGAGTCCCCTAGAATTGCAATGGACATAATGACCATTTGGTTTTTTATAGCAATTTTGGATTCCATCTCTGCAACTGAAGAGATGCATTTTGCAGCAGCACTGCACCAAAAAAAAAAAAAAAAAAAAAAAAAAAAAAAAAAAAAAACCTCAAAGATATGTATTGATATGTAGTAATTTGTCCATAAGAATTATCGTATACTAATTTATTCGATCATATATATATATTTCATTAACCAGGGTATACTTGTACTCCACCAACTCTTTTGATGTATGTGTAAATAACAGAAATGACCCTAACTTTAATATGGTTGTTCTGACTTCACTCTTCGTGTCTCATGATGTACTCTTGGTGTCCTTGTTCAGGTTGACCATCCGTTATTTACAACTGATAATGACATTTTACCCAATGCATTTGAAAGACCAGCTGATTCTGGCACACAGCAGGGCATGGAAAGTACAACCCTACTGAGTGTTGATGAACTTTTAAATTCAGTAAGTTATCTCTATTTTTGAGAGACACACCCACATATATATTTGTATATATGTATGTGTGTGCACAGATGATTTTGTTTTTAGCTCATGAATGTACAGATGAAGTTTTTTCTTTTTTAGATCTCTCTCTTCATTTGATATTATATGATCCAGATCCCAATGTTATCAAAATCACGATCTGGATTGTAGAATTATATGATCCAATGATCCCACTTTAGCAAATGACTCTAATCACTCCAGTGCTCCCTGAATCGTTTGGAAATAGAATCATGGATTGATCATTTCAGGATTGGTTAGGATCAGTAGGATCATACAATTTTATGATGCCTCACTAGTCTTGCAATTATTATCATTTGGGCTATGACTGTTGCAGACTGGCATGAAAATTGTTTGAGCTCTCAGGCTAAATTTAAAAAACATTTGGGCATTGGGCTTTTGTGATATATTTAAAGCAAAATGTGGCCCCAAATACCATTTCAATAGGCCCTAAAAATTTTCCCTAGTTTCCCAAATCATGCAAAAAGCTCTCAAGAGGCTGTGAGGTCAGAGAGAAGATGGGCTGAGATTAAGATTTTCTCACTGTGTGATTAACAATTAGCATTGGCTCCCTTTTTTTCCTTCCCACTCAGCTTATTTTTCAGAATTTCAATATCTGTAAAGTCACTCCTTATAGGTTCTGTGTCTGGATTTTGCCATGGCATGCACGTCTAGAAGTCGAAATGTCTTTGAGTTGGCTCTGGTTAAAGGAACTGTTATAGTTTCTTGCTTTTCTTCTTTCTTTTGTCTATCTAACTTTTGTGCCAGGGCAGTCTATTTTCCTGCTAGTGGTTAAAAAATCTGCCTTAAAATCAATTCTCCTGAGAGGGCACTTTGCCTTTTCTTTTCTTTGGTTTTTTTCCCCTTTATTAGTGAAAGATTAGGTCTGCAAACCCATAGTATTAAGAAGAATCTTGGTTCAAAATTTTCTGCAGCTTTAATGTTTACATAATTAGGCTTGTAATACATACTCCAGTCATGTGAATTCTAGAGAATATTACCACTAAATTTATTGAGTATGTTTGACATCATTATGACGGGACATGATCTACGAAAAAAATAAAAACTTCAATGCTTTATTGCAAAGGTGTTTGAAATTAGAATCTCTAGTAAGTGAAAATGTCCACAGGGTGATGTAGGACAACTTAGAAAAATTTTCTATGCTTGTGGTGGGCTTAGGGTTAGGAAATAAAGAGAATTAGAGAGAAATTAGGGCTGTTCAGGGGCTGCATGACAGTACCCATGAACAGAAACTTTAGAAAGAGAAGAGAGGAGAAAGAACCAACAAAGGCCAACGTGCCTATCGTTCAAAACACTCAATTTTACTACTAAAATATCCTTGACTCTAGAATAACCAAATATAATATAAAACCTAATTAACTACCATGGACACTTATTCTTGGGCTTTGCCTTAGCCTTAGGCTTTCAAAGAGGATGTTCTTTCTTGTACCATGCTATGGCTGTGCCATCACAGGGGCTCCAAAGTAGAGTAATGAAGAAGAGGTATCTTCATCTCAAAGAGGAAAGTATAGTTTATATTTGAATGGAAATAGGAATTAGGCTTTAAGCTGACACAGAAACAGCTTGAAGCCAGAGAATGGTAGTGACAGTGCTATTAGTAATATCTGTGATACCCTTAGACTGGTGGAAAGATTCCTGGATATACTTATGCTTGGGTCTTGCCATGAGTAATTTCTTTGGTACTGGTTTACTAATTACAAGGGAAAACATACTACTCAACTCTGCAAAGCACGGACGCGTCCTGCAACATGGCGAAGCAGACTCGCGCCAACGAGCCACATACACGGTACAGTGTAGAAAAAAACCGCCAAGATGGAAGGCCAGGCCTTGGTATGATGGCAAGTGCATTCCACCAAAAGCGAAAGGTTGCGGGTTCAAGTCTGAGAACTAGCCTCTCCAAAAAAAAAAAAAAATTGGGGGTATCATTGTACTTTACGATCTCGATGTACTCCTATCCATGTACACTTCCAGTGTGCCTGGGTCTTTTTGATTAATGATATTTCGTTATTTATCAAAAATAATAATAATAATGGGGGGTAAGGCTACCTACCAATCACCTATCCCAGACCCTAGAAGTGGAACTGTGGAAGAAGTGAACAACATGGGAACTAAAAAATGGAATCCAAGAATTCACAATTCTTGATGGTACTATGGTTGCTTGATTCTTCTGCACTTTTGTGATTTTGAGGTTTGACTTTTGATGCTAACTTTTGTACCTCTAAAATCTCTTGGCATATTTCATTTGGAACCTATGTTTGCTGTTGATAGCTGATCAATATGTAAGATGTATTAGAATCTTTGTTGTTTGACCTGTCATTGACAAATAAGGTGAGTTGTCTCATTCATTTGACCAATTCTTCACTGATTGAGCAGTGGTTTTGGATTTTATCCAAATGGTGAATGATCTAGAGAGGGTATAAGATTATAAACTAAGATGGCTCTAATTGGGGCTATCGGAATGCATGCAAATCAACATAAATGAACCAACTTGATACTTTGGCATTATCAGCACACGGAATATCTTTCAGATTTCTTAGAATTACAGGGCTTGTGGAGAGGCAAAACAAAGAAGAAGAAAATATTGAACAGAGAAAATTAGTGTAATAGACTAGAAATCCCCCCCCCCCCTGTCAGACGCGGGCCGGACGAGGCGACGCGCCTCGGACGCCGCTGACCGCGCGTCCGTGCCGCGTTGGGCCGCGTCCTGCCACGTGGCGAAGCCGACTCGCGCGGACGCGGCTCAACTCGGGCCGTTTCGGCCGAAACCGCCGATATGGCCGGTTCAGGCCGAAACTCATCTCTCTTCTCTGTGCTCTCCCTCTCTGCGAGTCTGCGGTAGTGCGGTGTGCTTGGACTGGCTTAAGAAAACAAAAGAAAGGTTAAAAGAAAAAAAATGTATGAACTGGGAAGGGGACAGAGAGGAGAGGCGGAGACGGTTGGGGAAGAAAGAGTGAAAGACTAACGGGAAGAAAAGAAAAAATATGCAAAAGGAAAAGGCTGAGTCTGACTTGGTGTGGAGATCTTCTTTAAAATGTGTGGTGTAGATTAAGTTTTGGAAATTGGAAAATAGAAGCCTTGGGGAAATAAAATAAAAAATGAATAAAAGGTGAGGTTGATATTCTGATGAGACCAAAAGTCTTGGGGAAATAAAATAAAAAGTAAATAAAAGGTAAAGTTGATATTTTGATGAGATTAGATGTGTTGTTGACTTGTTGTGGCAGGTGAATAGAGAGAATAAAAGAAAAAAGATTAATCTTGTGGGTTTTATTTAATTTAGGAACATCATATTATAGTTATTATTTATTATTATTTTTAAATTTGGGATATGTGTATATAATATAAAAAAGTATGCTTAGCAATATATTAAAAATATAAATAAAAATATTTTTAATAATTTTTTAATCGCCGAGTCCCGCCGCACCCGCACCCGCACCCACATTTTTTAAAAATTACCGAGTCCCGCACCCGCACCCGCACCCGCACCCGAATCCCAAAACGCACCCATGCTTCCTAGCTTCCAACCCATGTTCCCTGCCATTTTCTTCTTTAATTTCCCTGTGCTCCTTTCTTCATTTTCAATTTCTCTCCTGCAACTAAATAATTTACCAAATTTATTCATTTAACTTCTTTTATCTTTTATGTTTGTAACTGTAGTAATTCTCAATTAGTTTTAAATAGTTAAAAAAAGAGACACACCGTGTATGTCCTCATGTAGCATGTGTTTGTGTGTGCATAGTTTTCTACACACACACACACTAGATGGGGGCATATTTATAGAAAAACGTTTATACATACTTATATCGACATAAGCAAAATCATGAAATCTAGATTAGACTCAACCATGACCACTCTTCAGCCAACCCCACACATCAAATGCCTGCCACCAGCACCACCATAATCAATCATGATTGGCATGCTAGGTTCTTGCCATTTAGCCAAAGTTGGAAATTAACCAGTTAAAATGTGGGACTGAAATTGTGAATGTAATCATTTAATCATAATTCTAACAATCCCCTAATGTTTGGGCCCAAGCTCCCCCTTGATAATTGAGGCCCAACATGTGAAATTTTTAACAATTTTAAATGGGAGATAGAGTGGAGACATGGATCGAACTTAGGACTTCATGCTCTGATACTATGTTAAGTTACTAATTGTCCCAAGTGGTTAAGCTATTAGGAAATTGTAAGTTTAATCATTTGACTATAATTCTAACATATAAAACAACAGATAGGGGCAAAACTGCCATTTTTCGTTGTTGTTTTGACTATTATGAAGAAAGATGTAAGGAGAATTGTGTGATTCTATGCTTCATGCAGTAGGCTACTGTGTGATCTTGTATTCAAGTAGATGATGTTTGATATATAATCAGAGTTTAATTCTTACAAAGCATTGCTTGATAATTCATTTTTACTTTCTAGGTGCATGTGAGCTTAAACTAATAAATTGTAGTGTTCTTAAAGGGGAGTTATATCTTCTTCTTCTTCTTCCTCTTTTTTTTTTTTTTTTTTTTGGGTGAGTGTGTAGTAATGTAAAATTTCATTGATATCAAAAAATAGATTTACCCAAATATACAGGAAGTACACAATAGGGGACCATACAATCAATCTCGCGAATTACATAAGATACTTATATCTTTTACCAAGCTACTTGAAGTCTCTGCTTAAGATCTTCATTTTAATTAAAGATGGAAAAAGGATGGACTAGTGTATGAATAAAAAAGGCTTATGAGAGAGAGAGAGAGAGAGAGAGAGAGAGAGAGAGTATCATCAAGCCCATATGAAAACTTTTTAAAGGCTGCTGGTTGTTGATGTACTTAAATGGATAGCAACTCTTATAGGGATGATGTATCGACTAGATTTTTGTGGTGATGCATGCAATGACTGGGGCTTGAACTCCTCGGTGGGCTACATAATGCTCAGAATTCCTTGCAGTGGTTGCTTTCCAAATTTTGCATTGCCTCAGCTGTTATAGCTGGATCAGTGATTGTGTTGTTTTCTAACTTTAGTCAAACAGTTCACCAATTCATAGCCGATGCCATCATTAATTTTTATTCTTTTTTTCTTTCATTTTAAGAGGGAGGATTTTTTTTTCCCCTTATATTGGCTTCTTCCCCCATTTTTGTGTAGAGTGTTGAAATGTGCAATAGGTATTGGGCTGAATATGGGTTTTCTTTCATTGTTGTCAAGGCACATTGCATAATTGTCATATGAGGCATTTGTGAAGTTATTATTTTGGTATAGGAGAGCTGGAGAGGAGTTTGTAATATTCAAATTTTCTGTAAAAGAAGCTAAGCAATGCAAGTTTGCCCATATTTCTATCTGCCACCATCTAATTTTATTTTTTTGGTTTATGAACGACTTCTTGGATCATACACTTAGATGGGATATTTTTATGCGAGTGAATTTATATTCGATGGATTGTAAATTATACCAAAATTTATTTTAATTTGCTTGTACATTTATCCTACTTGTTTAGCAGAATTTAAAGGCTTTAGGATCTGTGCTTTCTAGGGTGCTTTGAGTTTCCATATTACGTACATTTTTTGGGTCTAATCTTGGCAGTAAGAATTTTGTTTTGTTTTTATTAAAAAATGGTTTGTTTAATGTAGACCTCTTTTTCAAAATTTCAAAATAAGGGAAATACACAAAACCACTTTAAATTTATACGTACTTGCTAAATGCTAATTAATTTAGTCATTGATAAAGGGTTTTTTTTTTTTTAAATTATAATTTATAACTTAATATTTCTTCTTATGTTCTAACTAGATTCCTCTTACACGCGTTTGATGCTTGTGAAAGTCCGGTTCCATGGAGGTGGTATTATGTATCGTAGCAACATTCCTCTCATATGAAGGTGAATCCCTATGCTTATGGAGTCCACTTTCATGTAAGAAGAATGTTGTATAAAATTAAAATGGTTCTACAAAACAAAGCGCCTACAACCACAACCAAACTCACGGTCAATTACACAACTTGCTTAGATATTAAATTTTTGACAGAATTTGAGCACTTACAAACAGAATCACCACATAAACTTAATAATAATAAATAAAAAAAATATAGGTGCATCAATTACAATGTAACACTTAATTAAACATATTATGGATTTTAGTGTGAAGTTGGGTGTGCATTTTTCTATACAAAATAATAAATCTATCTTTAAAAAAAAATTAACAAAGATATTTATTTGCTGCATTGTAGCTACTGGGTAGTAAGAAAATCTATCATATATTTGATACATGCATCTATCATCTCACATAAGATGAACCCCACAAGTGTGAAACCCATTTAATGTGAGAGAATAGATAGGGGAAAATGGGTATTTGCCCTTAATTTACAAACTATTTAGTAAAATACTCTTATTTTGAAATTATATAGCAAAACGCTATTGTTTTTGGCAACTCAATTTTAACAAAATTAACTTACAGGTGAAACTCGATATCCTCTAAATCGAATTCTATATATATTTTTAAGTATAACTCAACATAAACAATGTCGAGTTCTAATTAAATTTCCAAAAAAATTTAAATGGCAAAATATGCATAGAACTCGACATTACTAATGTCGAATTATACCTATAACTCAATTTTGTTAAAATTAAATTTCAAAAACAATAACATTTTACTAAATAATTAAAAAATATAAACATTTTACTGCATAATTTACAAATCAGGGCAAATGTCCAATTTTTCCGAATAGATACATGACGTATGTAATGCCACCTCATGGCTAGTGCCTCTATCGCAATCATCATTAAAATCTTGTCCAAGTAAAAAGAGTAAAAATGATTCTCACGTGATGCACATGGTTAAGGCTTAAAGTCACCACAAAATGCCATTATGTACGAGCAGAGCATCTACCTAGCAAACCTATCATAACTAAATGCCAATCTTTTTTTTCTTTACAAAAATAAAAAGCAGTAGTAAACTGTATAAAATGTTTTATATCTATCTATCTCTAGAATCTTCGAGGGATCGTTGAAATATCAAAAACCAAAAAACCAAATACAAATCGCATTTTCCACTCCAAATTCCAAGCTCTCAAATTCTTTTCCTCCACCCGTGAGTTTCTCTCTCTCTCTCTCTAAATCCGTTTGTTTCCCGAGAAAACTCTATCCTCGATTGCAATCTGTTTCATGTTTTACAGTTTTGCTCTGAACTAGTGAAAATTCAAACTGTAACCGTGAACTAGTCTTGGCTGAATAGTGGAGTTTCTGTTTGTTTTCAGCTACATTTTCTCGGTAACCAAACGAAGAGTAAGCTATGTTCGAATTGTACGCTGACTTTTTTTTTTTTTTTGGTGCAGAGATTTGATCGTGAAAGTCAAAGCCCTAGCTGCGTTTGCTAAATTTGTGAGTAATGGACGAAGTTCACGAGGAGCGAAGTCAACCGCTCGGTAATTCATTGCATTTCTGATCTTTGAAGGTTTAATCTAGGTCACTGTATGTTTTGTCATTCGATTTTGAACAAAAATTGTTTGCTTGATTTTTTGTAATGGAAATGATTCTGAGCTGTTTTATGCATCGCATTTGGCATGTAGTGAATGAAAATTACAAGCTTAGTTGATAAAGAAAGTGTTTTTATGGTCTTTTTGAGGGTAATTTTCAATGATATAGTTCAAGTTTTGGGAATCTAGGCTGACCTTTTAATATATATGTAATTGCTAAACTTGTTTAATTGTGTGGCAATGCAATGCGGTAATGCGGATGTGAAGGTTTTTTTTTTTTTTTTTTTGATGGGTAATGTAAGAACTTTTATTAAAATAATAGTCAACCCAAGTACACTGGAAATGTGCTATAGGGGCAAAACATCAAGAGCCCAAGTTGCAGTGATCAATTAAAATAGGAAGGGGAAAACAAGAAAAGGATGGCAAAACTAGACTCCATTCAAGGAGAGTAAGGAAGAAAAAAGACTTAATCTTGAGAATGGACTGTTCACAGCCCTCAAAACTTCTAGCATTCCGTTCCTGCCAAATACGCTGTGTGAATTTTTATCATTGGATTGTGTTTGCCATGAATGTAAATATCTAATTAATTCTTGGACTAGATCATGCTAAGTTTGACAGAGGTCCAGTTAATACTTGATGTACTATGCAACATATATATATATATATATACATATATAGTCTTCCAAAGATTTTGATAATTAAAAAGATGTTTATTGTACTTCTTAAATATATATACGCATAATCTAGTAACTGGAGTCTTGCTCTGCTTGGTTTTCAGCTTATTAGGGAGAAGAAAATGGTACTTTTCTCTATGATTTGTATGATTAAGAAAGATTGCTCAATAGGTAGTTACATACTACAATTATTTTGAAACTTTAGGTTTAGGAAGTAACATCGTGACTACCAATCCGTACTTATACCCTGCCTGGCCTCATCTTTTGCAGATCAAGAGGAAGACAATGAAATACGAACTGAAAGTGCTGCATTTGTGCAAGGGGAACCTCCGCAAGATGGTAATGGGCCCCCAAAAGTGGACTCTGAGGTGGAAGTTCTTCATGAGAAAGTCACAAAGCAAATCATTAAGGAAGGTCATGGTCAGAAACCATCCAAATATGCAACATGCTTTTGTAAGTGCCAGATAGTTTCTTATTTACATACTACAATTATTTTGAAACTTTAGGTTTAGGAAGTAACATCGTGACTACCAATCCGTACTTATACCCTGCCTGGCCTCATCTTTTGCAGATCAAGAGGAAGACAATGAAATACGAACTGAAAGTGCTGCATTTGTGCAAGGGGAACCTCCGCAAGATGGTAATGGGCCCCCAAAAGTGGACTCTGAGGTGGAAGTTCTTCATGAGAAAGTCACAAAGCAAATCATTAAGGAAGGTCATGGTCAGAAACCATCCAAATATGCAACATGCTTTTGTAAGTGCCAGATAGTTTCTTATTTTTGTGCTTCTGAGCTGTTTTCCATGAGCATTAATTATTCTCATATCTACAACTAATTTGCAGCTAATATTACCTAACTCATGTAGTTGTATGCCATTAGTTGATCTGTCTAAATTTCTGCTTTCGTATCAGGTGTCTCATGTCTGGTATTGAATGTGTGATGGTACTTTACCCAATATCTCATTGAAACTTCAATGATGATGATCTTAATAAACTCATATTTGATATGTTTGTGGAAAACAGTATGGCAAAGGTTGAGACTGGTCAATTTGAGGGGTCCTTAACCTAGTATATTAAGCTTTAAAGCTATAGACATACACACTATTCGAAGTCATTCTGCCATTTAATTAACTGGCTAAGGTGAAAAGTCTTTATGTCGATGCAATTTTTTCTTTTATATATATAGGAGGTACAGATGTTTCTTTGATTTTCACTTTTCTCTCTACTTTTGAAGGGGAATATTGTGTTGATTGCTGATTGTTTCTTGCATTTTACATCTTAGAATTGTGCCTTGCAAGTTGAGGTTTTTAATTTTTTTACTCTTTATATGTTGACATGACATATAAGGCTGCCTTGGTTGGCTGGGTAAAGAGATAGGTACTGGAAATCCATTTGAAAATCTTGTCTAATAGGTTGGATTAAGTATTTGCCTTTGTTGCTGGAATCTGGATGAAATTTTCTTCACTGTTCTGTTTTTCAGGGCAATCATGTTGCAGATGAATTTTTCATCTAGCAAGCTCATTTCTAAGTTAGTGTGTTGGCAGCCTGAAATTTGTTTGTTAGGAATGTTTTTCATGTGTTGGGTCCCATAAATCTTAGAGAATATCCTTTCTCCAAAAAAAAACTCAACCACTTATTCCAAGGCATTGAGAAGATCTGGCATTAAATTTTACTAATTCAAGCTAAATTTTTTCATTCACTAAATGATAATATTGCAACCAAGGGATCTGAATTAATACAGTTTATGGGGTATTTTCTTCAAGGCTGAATGCACAAGGTACCAAAATAGAGGGTGCGTTTTAGAAATACTGTTCAAAAATGGTCTTACAAGAGTGTAACAATTTTCATGCTTATAAGATTGTTATCTGTACTTGTATGAGGTGACAACTTAAATGTCTGATTTCCTGCAATTCATGCACCTCATGTTATGTTTCTCTTTCTACTAGGTATGCTTTGGCCTGGCCCTATATAGGGCCAAGTAGTGTAAAAGGATTCATGTAGCCTACCTTTATTAGTTGGGATTAAGGTTTAGTTGACTTCTTTGCATATTCCTGTGGCATCATGATGTTAGATAGTTGTTATACATATAGTAATATTATACCCATCAAAGAAGCTATTCAGAACTGTCTCATGGTATATATATGGGTGATGTTAACTCCATTATGCTTTCCAAACCACACTTTGTGATAGTGCACTACAGGGCTTGGACGGAAAGCACCCTGCACAAGTTTGAAGACACATGGAATGAACAAAAACCAGTTGAGTTGGTATTAGGAAAAGGTACTTGCTTGTATGATCCTTTTTTCTTTTCTTTTTTTCTTTTTACTTTTCAAAATGTACATAATAGCTACACTAAAATTTTTATCTGTCACATGGATTATCTCATTGTAATTTTTCACTGTGTTAATTACCGATTCCCTCTATCTATGTTTTTCCATCTACGATTATTTCAGACAATGAGTTCTTATTAATCTATGGTAGTATGGTGTTGTTTCTTAATTAAGATGAAGTGAGTGAAAATCGCATGGTTTTTCATGAATTTTTATCAATTAAGGAAGTAACAAAGAATATGACCTTAGATAGAATAGAATGGAGGAAAAAAATACATATGACCGACTCTAACTAGTCCGTTGAGAATCCATAGCCAACCCCAAAAACTTGGGATTGAGGCAATTCATTACCTATGGACTACATAAATTTATGGTAGGCCCCGTTTATGTTACTTTTTGTTCATCATCGTGAACGTGAAGTAATCTTTTCTATTAATAAATATTATTGTGTATAAAAAAAATAAAAAAGCATAAATTTCTGGAAGGCTGTAGGCTTATTTCCACAAGGTTGAAACTTGAAAATATAATTAACTCATTCAGAAAATTGGATCGCTAAATATCTCTTTTTCATAATTCCAATTAGATCCAACATGAAGGTTAAAGCCAACAATGGAAAATTATATTGGAGAATACAGCTGCAGCAGTATACAACACATAAATACACCTAACACACTCACATTGACACATTTGCATGTATGTTTAAATTTTATTGATATCAGCCAAATCATCTATCTGCTGTAATATTCTATTGAACTAGTTCTAGAACATTGATGTACTTCCTTCTGCAACAGAGAAGAAAGAAATGACTGGCTTGGCTATTGGTTTGTCCAGCATGAAATCCGGTGAACGTGCTCTGTTACACGTGGGCTGGGAATTGGGTTATGGGAAAGAAGGAAGCTTTTCTTTCCCAAATGTTCCACCCATGGCAGACATCATTTATGAAGCTGAGCTAATTGGGTTTGATGAGACCAAAGAGGTAAATTTCTGTTAAGTGACTTTCTAAGTACTTGTTTATGGATGTTCAAAGTTTCTATATGATTTTATAAGCTTGACACATACATGGGGTGATGCATTTCTCAGGGGAAAGCTCGTGGTGACATGACTGTGGAGGAAAGAATTGGTGCAGCAGATCGAAGAAAGATGGATGGAAATGCTTTATTCAAGGAGGAAAAACTGGAGGAGGCTATGCAACAGTATGAAATGGTTACACACTTAGTTCCTTCAATTTATTGTTTCTTTGCTTGAGTTCGTGTGTGTGTCTATATATATATATTCCTTTTCTAAGCAAGTTCTGATGGTTTTTCCTGATGTCAGGCCATTGCATATATGGGTGACGACTTCATGTTCCAGTTGTTTGGGAAGTACCGGGACATGGCATTAGCAGTTAAGAATCCATGTCACCTTAACATGGCAGCATGTATGATAAAGCTCAAGCGCTATGAGGAAGCAATTATGCAGTGCAACGTTGTAAGTATATAGTTTGATGGATGGGTTCATTTGATCTGTGCAAACATGTCTTTTCATCTTTAGATTCCACAATATTAGAGAATTTTGAAGCTTATCTACGTTAAGAGCATGCTTGAATTGGCATATTTTACTCCATGAACCCATGTTTTCGTTTATCTTTTTGACATGTATGGAAAACACTATGCCACCTCAATATGCCCTCAGAAATTGTACTAATTACTTACAAGCCCCGATATAGTCAATTATGACTTTTAGGAGCCCTATTGACTTTCTTACTCAACACTACACATTTATAATCTTCATAATACGTAACTTTGTGGCATGCTGTATGGCTATTTTTATTGCAGTCCCACATTGTTAATATAACTGATGTCAAATACAATTAATGCATGGTTTTCTATGCTTATACATTGTTTGAAGACCTAATGATCATTAATCTATTAAGGCTCCATTTGTATCTAGGAACAAGGGAAAAGAATCTTAACAGTTGCTTTCTTTCTCTCTCTTACTCCTTAGTATAACTTATAAAAGGTTTAACTCAAATGTCTCTAATGATAAGTCTGCCAGCTCTTTGCAGATAAGCCCAAATACAGTTTGTGTTTCTTCTTAGTCTGCAGGAACTTGTGTTCTAATGCAATGGACATTAATTAAAACTTTAACATGCAAAGCCACAGTGAGCTTGGCTGTGGGTCTATATTTAAGGGCTTATACAGGGACTGCATTAATTGCAACAGGTCATTAAACCTTCTTTAGGACCTGGAAATTAAAGTGAAGTCTTGTCGGCTCTTAGGTATCTAGAATTTAACATTTTGTCACAGGCAGCCAACATTTCAGGAAACAACAATTTGCATCTCTCATGTAATCAACACCATTGAATGTGGTGAACAGTTAGAGTTCTAGAACATTGACATGTACCTATTTAATGACTTGTCAAAAAAGAAAATGATATGATGGGTTCACAGGTGTTGGCGGAGGAAGAAAACAATGCGAAAGCACTGTTCAGGCGAGGTAAGGCTAGAGCAGAACTTGGGCAAACAGATGCTGCTCGGGAGGACTATCTAAAAGTGCGTAAATTTGCACCTGAAGACAAAGCAGTTGCGAGGGAGTTACGTTTGCTTGCTGAACATGACAAGGCTCTTTATCAGAAGCAAAAGGAGATTTATAAAGGAATCTTTGGACCAAGACCCGAACCAAAACCAAAGCGAACTAATTGGTTGGTTCTCTTTTGGCAGTGGCTGTTGTCACTATTCTATCGCCTCTTCAAACGTGAAAGGTACAAAGCAGACTAATCAGAGGTTTCAATAAGCAGACGAGCAAGAGATTTTTTGTACTAAGTATGAGTTCTGGTGTTGAATGTTTACCTGCCAATGGATTCAGTCAGTGACATCCAGTTCTTTCCTCGTGTATGCTATAATGAGCCTAAATATGTTTACTAATGAACTTTTCATGTTTTAGTGGGACCCTGAACCAATATGTTAAATTGATTTATAATCCAACAGGACTTTTCTCTTTTACATAGGATGTAACAAGTTTACCTTGTATTGTGGGCTGGTTCATTAGGATTGGTGTTTTAATATGATAAATATTTCATTGATGACTACTACTTTTGAAGGACTTCAATTTTGTGTATCGCTGATGAATTGAACTTTTTCATTCCTCTCTTAGCGTTTTACTTTATGGCCTATTAGAAAAACTTGTTGCAGGAATGAAGATGGCCTCCGGGATTTTTTAGAAAATAACCATCAAATCCAAACAATATCATTAGTTAGGCAAACTTTCAAACTAATTTCGTTTCTAACAATTCGAGTCCTCTAGAATCGAGTTCACTGTAGATGAGGTGAACGTAGGCCAAAAATCGAGTCCAGAAGAGTCGGTTTATATGCATAAAAAACGAGTCCACTGGACTTGATTTCTCCTGTCTCATCTCCTCAGCATCTCCCACTTTGACATTCCTCCTTTGCCTGTAATGGTTGAAGTCTACCCGAAGACACAACAAGAACGAGGACTCCACACAACTAGCTCTACATAGAGATTAAACAACCAACGGACTTGCATCAAATCCATGGCAATATAGAGAATACCGGACATGCTTTGTTTTACTCTCCACAAAACAGAGCATTGGATTTCTATCCTTGTTTGTGCTGTGGCTAAGTTGCGTGGAGTGATGAGACAGGAGAAATCGAGTCCAATGGACTCGTTTTTTATGCATAGAAATCGAGTCTAGAGGACTCGGTTTCTATAGGACTCAATTTCTATGTATAGAAACCGAGTCCTCTGGACTCCATTTCTATGTCGTTTTCTAGCCTACGTTCACCTCAGCTACGGGAAACTCAACTCCAGAGGACTCGAATTGTTAGAAACGAAATTAGTTTAAAAGTTTGCCTAACTAATGATATTATTTGAGTTTGATGGTTATTTTCTAAAAAATCCCATGGCCTCCACTCTAATGTATGTTATTGGAACTATGTTTAAATGAAGTGATCTTCTAAATAGAGAATTGGCCCTAACAGTCTAGACCTCTAACCCTCCTTTTCTTGCACCTAGGACCAAACTCAGTCTGCAGTTCTTGTTATAACTTATAACCTCAAATGTTTGCTGGTAGCATTAACATTTGTGATTATTTAAATTGAAATAAATATTCTACTTAATGTTGAAATTAGAGCTCCAATAATTTGATCCTAGACAGAGGAGCTCAAAGTACTCTTGGTGACACTACTCTAGTCACCGAAACAGGTTCAAAAGATTATAGAAATACACAGAAGATTGAAAAGAGTATTCTGCAAAAATCTATGTTAAACAATGGAGCAATAATCCATTCTCTGAAGAAAAATGATGAATATGTACTTTGACTCATATTGCATGGTTGTTTCTTTATTTATTTATCAATTTACTAAATAACATTTCATGCATCACAAAAATGTAGTCTCTGTTCTTTGTTGAGCTTATAAACCCCCCAAAAAAAAATAATAATAATCTTTCATTGATCCCAAAGATATTACACAGCTTCTTCTACATGAAACATTAAAAATGTCTACCATGGTTGCTTTGGCATGTACGTCCAAGCACAATAAGCACAAACAATCCTCTGTGATATATATACATAAACAGCAAATGATAAACTCATTAACATCACATCCTTCCAGTCACCCTTCTGCTTGGGGCTCAGATTCTCTTGCAAAACCCTCCCAAACTTCTCAAACCCAACAAAAGGTTGTGGCAACAATGCCTTCCTTTTGCTCTCTTTCTTCAATCTTGGTTTGGAAGTATCCACAGGCTTGTGGTTTTGGCAACATAGAAGGATGAGAATTCTTGGGCTGCTTCTAGTCTTTCTGTGTTCTTGAGTTGTGCTGTGTTTTGTGTGGAATGAAGGGCCAATTGAGAGAGCAGCCATGGAAGATAAAATGGGGTTTTTGAATCTTCAAGTTTAGATCAGTTGGAGAGGAAAAGCTTTGTTCATGGATGTTTGTGAGGAAGGAGAGGTGAAGGTGCTGTGTTTGACCTCATTTTGCAAAGAGAAGATAATGCCAATCACTTTCAATCGCTGCTTGTGGAGTGCAAGAAAATATCTTTCACGGAAAAGCAAATACTTACCTTATATTTTTTGGTACGTATGCGTTGGATAAGAGTCTGGCACTTGTCATTGTGTCAGTTCGTGGGACAAACATCAATGTGACCCCTAATTGAAAAGGTTGCTAACACACTTGTCCCTGCATCTATTTTCCATAACTACTTCAATTTGGCACCATTTTTTTATATTTATTCTAAGACTTAGTGAGTTAGAAACTTAGAATAGCTTATTTTTATATGTTTTTAACATGAATTGTTAGAAAAATGGTACCTAAAAAACTGGTATAAAGTGCTGTTTTAAACTATCTTATCTACTAATCTCTTAAGACCAACCAAATCGATAAATAATGTATCAGCCTATCAGGAATTCAAATAGTCCATAATTTGAGCTCACTGATATATTAAAATCTCAAAAATAAAAAATCTTACCAACCTAACACTAACAAGCTATTCGTTCATAGCAGCGGAATATCCTTTTTCTCTATTTTCTTTAATGTGAATAAACGTCCTTCTTATATATGTTATCTACTTATCTGTAGTAAAAAATAAATTCTAAGAAAAACACAGCACATGTTAAAGAAAAACATGCGCAGACATAATAATTTTGTATACAGAGCCACTAAATTATTGAGAAATGTACTGTTATATGAACTTGAAATAAAACATTCTATAACAAAAACTGAAAACCCAAGAAAATATTAATGGATCACTTTTATGATAAGTATAAAAGAAAATATTAATCAATGTCTTAAAAAAATTTGTTAACGAACTATTTTAAAAAAATTAATATTTTAACAATTTTTTATATTTATCATAAAAGTGATATTAAAATTTTTCTAAAATAATATATTAATAATTACCTTAAGTCTCCGGGCACACAAATATAACTAGAGTTCTTTTCTTAAAAAAAAAATTTGGGGTTAATGGAGAATATAAGTATTTTCAAGGGGAATCATTTTTTTTTTTTTTTGAGGGGATAACTTTGTGCAAATAGTTATTAATCCATTGGCATTGACTTCGTACTCGTAGACTGTCTCTCTCTTTAATCTCTAGATCTTTCAAACAACAGAACTCTTCTTCATTCTTTAATCATTATCTTTTCTTCTTGGCCTTCACCCAATTTGACTATTAGTCCCCAACCTTAGCTTACACGTATAGTTGTCCTTTCTATCAAAGTTTCAAAACTCATCCAAAGTGGTGGGACCCCATTAAATCATCCAACGGCTCTAATTCAAAACCCCCAAAACTCAATCAACACCCTTGACATACATCATCATACAAGAGTATTAATATGGGTATTTTTGTACTCCATCTCACTTTTTTTATCATTTATTCTATTTTGAGATGTCCTAAAATATTGTTATATTTTTAAAAATAAAAGTTATTAATGTACTAATGTTCTTATTATAACTTATTTATTTACTAATTCAATTTTTTGATAAATTTTTTTAAGAATAGTTTTAAAAATTTATATATTTCTAAAAAATAGACAAAATAATAAATTATGTTTCTTTAAAAAATTTGTCTTTTTAAAGCAGACAAATAAAATGAGAGGAAAGAAATATCATATAAAAACGTCACAATTTTTATTATAATTATATTTTCTCTATAACTTATAATATACTACGACAAATGTCAAAAATAATATACCACGACACCACGGGGACAATTAGAGCACAAATTATAACATTTTACATGGGATTAGAATTTTTGTTATAATGTTGAAAGAAATAGTCAAAAGAAAAGTATTATTATGACGTCAAAAGTCTAACCACAAGAGTCTCTTAACTTTTCTTACGTGTTCCACATGTAACACTAACATTGACTAAACTCTCTTCCAGATTTTGACACGTGTGCTCTCAAAGATATGTACGGTCAAGATTGCGAGTATTTTGATTTGAATAGCTTTGAATTGCAGACTGAGCAATCAACTAGTAGGGTTGGCTAAATTTTTTTAAGGTTTTAATGTACCCGACAAAAGTTTTACAGGGTTGCAGAATTTGGCATCCCAAGAACCAATAGGAATGTGACACGTTAGCGTTCTGTACTGAATTGTCAATATGAGAGTTTTTTTTTTTTTTTTTTTGCTGAAGATAGGGAGAGTTTTTTATTTTGACATTGGAGTTAATGGAAATGTGGGGTTGGGATTACATGAAACATGGTGCACCAAGCATTCCTTGTTTTCTGAACAAGATCTAAGGCTAGGATTGAGAAGTTGTACAACATGTCTTTGACTAGTACATGTAGTTTTCAGTTCATGGGCAACATTTTCTTGAGAAGTAGTACAACAATGTCTTTGACTAGTGCATTGTGTTTTGGACTTTTAGTTTAATGTCCAACATTTTAATTAAAAAAAAAAATTTTTTTTTTGGCTCCTCTTCTTTCACACTATGGTTGGTTGAACGGAAAATATGGGAAGGAAGGAAAGAAAAAGAGAAAAAAAAAAAAGTGTTTGGATGTGAAGGAGAAGAGAAGGGAAAGTGAAAAATGTATTTACACTTTTATCCTCTTAAATTATAAAATAATAAGGTTATAAAAGTAATTTTACAAAAAAAATCCAAACTTTTAAAAGGTATTAAAATAATTTTTTAATTGAAAAAATGGTGGACTCACAAAAACCTTTTACATTCCTCTCTTCTTTCTTTCCTCATTTTCATTTTAACCAAACAAAAAGAAATCTCTTCCCTTCCTTTCCCTTCCATGCAACCAAACATAGGATCAATATAAAATGTATATTATGTATCTATTATATACAACATCTCTCTCGCATTGTGTGAATATTAGTTGCCTATGGAACTTACACAATGCAAAAGAGATTATATGCAACTAATACATAAGATACTAAATATTTTTATTATGAGATTTAGTTAACGGATGTTCTTAGAACATTTGTTAATGAATCATTTTAGAAAAAATTTCATATCATTTTTATTATAAATATTTTAAAAAAAAACTATTAAAAATCAATTACTTTTTTCCCATAAAAAGTTTTTAAAAATACTTCTTAAACCAATATCCTTAAAGTATCCGTTAATTTTTCCCTTTAATATATAAGATATGATTAGAAACTTGTGACTTTCACTCTTTAATATTAATAGGGTCTTGTTAATGAATGTCCTTAGGGTAATTGTTAATAAACTATTTTAGAAAAAATTTGACATCACTTTTATTGGAAATATAAAAATAATCAAAAAATTAATTGTTTTTCGTAAAAAAAAAAAATTAAATAATTCTTAAACTAATGTCCTTAACACATTCATTAACTTTTTCTATATTAATATTACATTTTATCATTACATTGAATATTAATGAGTTCCCTTTTGATGTAAACTGGATTCAATCATGGATCCATATTTGACAACAAAAACTTCTTTTATTATATATGTAATGTACATATGTGAATTTGTTAAACAATTTTGTAGCTCAATGTTATTGTCCAAAACTTTTATAGAAAACTATCTTTTTAGAGGTATAATTTCAACCTACAATATCTGCTCCTGGTGATTCTCCTTTATCATTAAGCTAAAATATCAATTAGTTTTTTATGCAGGCGAAGATAGAACCTCATATCTTTTATTGAAAGAAAAAAAATATATATATATATTTTTTTTTTTTTTTTTTTTACAGTTTTTTATTTATATTTTCATATGAGTAGTATTTAAAGTTTCTTAAAATGGTTGAGTTAACAAGTGTCTTAAGGACACTCATTAACAGGACTCTAATATTATTTGTTATGAGTAAGTGTCCTTCCGTGACTAGCTGTTTGTAGGGACATTTTTGCCTCAAGATCAAGAGTTGCATTTTATAATCTTTTTTGACTTCAAGTCCCACATGTGCTACTCTTTAACCAAACTAGTGGTACTCTTCATCCACTTGGTTATTCCTTATATGGCATAAAGAGGAAGCATTTCTTTTCCATGTGGAACTTGAAGCCAAAAAAGATTACAAAGTGCAACTCTTGGTCTTGAGGCAAAAATGTCTGTAATCTTTTTTGGCTTCAGGTTCCACATGGGAAAGAAACGCTTCCTCTTCATGCCATATAAGGGATGACCAAGTGGATGAAGAACCAAACTAATGGTACTCTGTCACCATTGGTCATCCCTTATATGGCATGAAGAGGGAGACTTTCTTTCCAATGTGGGACAAGAGCAAAAATTGCCTAGGCTCCAATTGGTTTAGCCCTTGGCCTTGAAGCAAAAAATGTCCCCACACTGTTTTTGTTAGATTTTAGTTTTTTGAACAGCTTTTTAAGTTCTCATTTTTTCAAAATACAAGCATATTTAACACACTTACAAAAACAAAAAACAAAAAAATTATAAATAAATAAATAAGTCGATGTCAAACGCACATTAAAAGTATCTTATGGAAGTTGAGAATTTTATAACTCAACTGATACTTTTTGATGTTTTTAACAAAAACTTCATGGATTTAAATCCTCAATTTCCCAATTATCAGTTATAGAAAAAGAGAATACCATCAACAAACAATGATTCCATCCAGATAAAAATAAGTTCCTAAAATAACTCTACGGTAGAGTTTTTGCAGTTCATTCTGAAATGAAAATGATGAATTTTAGAATATTTTGAATAGATACTAAAAGTCAAGATTTTTCTAAATGTTGATGACATGGTAAAATTCAATCCACTCATTTCAAAATAAATGGATAGGATTTCAAGAACTTTCTAATAGAGGGGTTTGGCTTACATCCAGTACTTTTTAAACTGGAATCTCCTTTTGTTTTTTGTTTTAATGAGAAACTGGCACATCACCCACTAATTAAATAAAAACGTGGAGATTAAAACCCACTACCACTTGCTATTGTGTATTTAAAATAAAATGAAACATCAAATTAAAAAAGTACTAAATGTAAACCAAGCTCCTGGCTAGTAAAGTTACCTATAAACTCTAAAAAGATCTACATCCTCATTGGTTCAATGTTCAAGTGTAGTAAATGAAACACAAAAGTGATGAGTGCTCAACAACATTGTTATGTGTTATATCTAGTGCTCTAGCATTTTATTCAATGGTTTATTTTTTATTTATATATAAATAAAGTTAAATTATACACAAATATTAACAGAAGTAGGCGCCTACACCAAAATCTCAGTAAACATATATAATAATCCTTAACTTGTATCATATAGAAACTCTAAACAGTAATATTATCTTTTAATAATTAATGTCTTATAAAATGTTACTCCATTTGTCAAGAGCTTTGAACTTCAACAACATTGTTTAATGTGGGTTCAATTAGGTCAACTGGTTAAAAAAAAAATTTGAGGTTCGAACTAGGAGTGGTAATTCATGTTCACGAATCGGGTTTATGTTATGTTGAGTCATGAGAATTCGATTATATAGGTTGACTCGAATTCAACCTGTTTACTAAATGTGTTAAGAATCCTTAACCTAAACACAACTTGTTTATTAAACAGGTCAGCCCAACCCGACACTTTTAACTTGTTTAATTAACAAGTTATGTAAAAGCTAATACAAATGACCCGATTTATAATCTATTTAATTAATAGGTCATACTTAACCAATATAATCTTTATCAATTCTCATGTATATAAAATTAAAATACAATTATAACTATAAATATAGTAATAAACATATAAAAACAACCATAAATTAAGTAATAGTATCAAAATAATTAATAACTTTATAAGCTAAACGAGTCAGACGAGTTCACATGCTGAACATGAACCCGACCTGTTTATTAAATAGGTTAGCCGTGTCAACCCGAATATGACCTGAATCTGTTTACCCTCAATCCGTGACCTGTTTATAAACAGGTTAGTCGTGTCGGGTTCGCGGGTCGTGTCAGATTTTACCACCTCTAGTTCGAACTTCAAACTTGCCTATAACAAAATTTCATTAAACATATTTAATAATTCTTAACTTGTATCATATAGACACTCGTAAATAATAATATTTTTCTAATAATTAATGTCTTATAAAATATTGCTCAAATTTTCCAAAGTTTTGAACATCAACAACATTGTTTAATTTGGGTTCAATTAGGTCAACTAGTAAAAAAAAAATTTGAGGTTCAAACTTCAAACCTAGCTACACCAAAAATTAATTAAACATATTTAATAATCCTAAACTTGTATCATATATACACTCATAAACAATAATATATATGTGGGTGTCAAAAAACAACCACCAAAATGATAATCATGGAATAAATGACTTGCACAATTAATTTCTAAAAAAATGGCAAAATATTGCACAATGGGAGATCTAAACAGCAAATTAAATGAACAAAAGGATCATTTCTTCCATCACTATCATTTTGGTGGTTGTTTTTGACCCCCACAATATATTTTTTAATAATTAATGTCTTATAAAGTATTGCTCCTTTTGTCAAGAGTTTTGACCTTAAACAACATTATTTAGTGAGGTTTCCAATTAGGTTAATTGGCAAAAAAAAAAAAAAAAGTTGGAGGTTCAAACTTTGAACCCACCTATGCCAAAAATTCATTAAACATATTTACTAATCCTTAACTTGTATTACATAGACACTCATAAACAATAATATATATATTTTTTAATAATTAATGTCTTATAAAACATTATTTTTTAGTGTAGGTTCCAATTAGTTAACCAATATAAATTTCTTTCATCAAATAGGAAATATGATTTGGAATTTGAATTCTATCTATTCCAAAAATTAATTAGTGTTTTAACTTGATGATAACAAGAAAAAATTGTTTAGTGTATTGGATCTTATCTTCACATTGTAAAAAGTTGATAATAAAACATGGGTGATGTGTTAATGGATGTCCTTAGAAAAATTGTCAATAAACTAATCCTATAATAGGAAAGTTTTAACACTATTTTTATGTAAAATATAAAAAGCTGTCAATAATATTTATTATTTTATCATTTTTCTAAGTAAAATATTTCTAAAAATAGTTTTTAAATCAATATAAAAACATTTCTCAAAAATTTTGATATTATTTTCAAGATAAATATAAAAAGGTGTTTAAAAAGTTAATTGTTTTTTTTCTTCTTTTCAAAAAAAAAAAAGTTTTTATAAATATATGCTAAACCAATAATCTGAAGGCATCGGTTAACTTAAAATAAATAAAAATAAAATAATTAAAAAAAGAAAAAGAAAGAAAAATGGTTGAAAGTGGAGGGCATGTGGAATCATGTGAGTGGTCACACCAAACACACTTACATTTTGACCTATACTACACTCTACCCAAACCCCTCAAACCCCGAAACTCTCTCTCCACCAACAACTATCATGCGCCTTAAAGCGCATTACGCACCCCCCCAATCCCATAACCCCAAAAACCCAAAGCTTTTCACACTTTTCTTATGCCCCCTTCGTTCCACGCACTTTGCGTATCCAACTCTCTCTCTCTCTCTTTCAGTAGTTAAACTGCGTTGACTCATCATTTCTCTATTCCCCATTATGCCCTCACCCAATCCTCACATTTTACACCGGCGTACCACCAACCAAAGATCTCACTACCTTTTATGTCAGTTTATGTAATTTCGGCGTAATCTCTGGGCTTTACAATACCAAATCTAATTAATTAGAAAACAACAACAACACCACAACCTCTTCGTAGCTCTGAAGCTGAAACCAAAAAACCCTAAGAGAGAGAGAGGGAGAGAGGGGGGGTTAGTTCTCGTAAATATTGCATGAGTTTTGGGCAAAAGAGAAAGAGGCGAAGAAGAAGAAGAAGAGGAAGATGAAGAGGTTGAGGTCTAGTGAAGATCTCGATTCGTACGGCGACAAATGCAAGGATCCGAACCCGAGTTTGAATCCGAACCCGAGTTCGAATTCGAACCCGAGCCGTTCCTCCTCGCAGTATCGGACTAGCTTCTACCACAAGTCGGAGAATGTGCGGAAGGGCGGGTTGGTTTCTTCGTCGTCGGCGGTTTCGTCGAGGTACGACAGGGATCGGTCTTCCGGCGGGGAAGATGATCGGGAGGGGTCGAGGGTGTTGAGGAAGAGATCGGAGCATGATTTCGATGGGTTTGATAGGAGGAAGGGGTTCGATCGGTATAGTGGAGAGAGTAGAGGAGGTGGAGGCGGTGGCGGAGGTTACGATCGGAGTTTGATTCACCGGTCGGAGAGTTTCTGCGGCGGTGGTTCGTCGACTTCGTTGTCTTTGTCTTCGTCGAGGAGGGAGTTTCCGAAGCGGTTTA
Source organism: Quercus suber (assembly GCF_002906115.3). Taxonomy (NCBI): domain Eukaryota; kingdom Viridiplantae; phylum Streptophyta; class Magnoliopsida; order Fagales; family Fagaceae; genus Quercus; species Quercus suber. Next base: position 409,145 of record NW_027070018.1, on the reverse strand, counting down.
GATCGGAGCGGTCGTCTTCGGGTTCGGATCCGTCGAGACGGGAAGGGAGCGTGTCGTCGTGGCGGCGGTTCGGTAACAATGGGAATAAGGATTCGGAGGAGAGGAGTAGAATTGGATTGAGGGACGTGAAGTCGCCGACTTGGTCTAGGGATTCGGCGGCGAGCGAGCAGTCGAGGATGGTTAGGGTTTCGGCGGCTTCGACTGTGACGGCTAATACGGTTTCGAATTCAGGTTCGTCGCCGTTACGAACGGTGTCGAGATCGGATTCGAGGGCGGTGGCTGCGACGAAGGAGAGTTCGGCTTATTCGAATAAGTCGAAATCGAAATCAAAGTCGCCGACTTGGTCGAGGGAATCGGGTGCGAGCGAGCAATCAAAGAGAATGGATGTGGAGATGGTGAAGAAGAGTGAGGAGACTCAAGTTGAGAGTGGAAGTAGTAGCGAAATGGAGGAAGGAGAGCTCGAGCCGGAACCTGAACCCGAACAGGAGCCAGAGCCTGAGCCAGAACCAGAACTGGAATCGAACCTCAAAGTTGAGGCTGAAGCTGAAATCGAATCGGGTATCGAGAATAAGGAGGATGGGGTGAAAGTATTGAGTAAAGAAGAAGAGAGAGAGGTGCTAAATAAGGAGTGTGATAGTGAGGTGAAAGATGTGGAGAAAGAAGATGGTAAAGTTGATGAATTGAGCAGTGGAAGCGAGAGCGGGGATGGGGACGAGGCTGAGGCAGGGAATGATGAAGGTTGTGGTGGTGATGATAAGGAAGAGTGTGTGAAGGAAGATGGGGAGTGTGTTGAGGAGGAAGGAAAGAATGATGGGGTTGTTGATGATGAAGATGATGATGATGATGAAAAGTCTTTGGGGTCAGAAGAGGAGTGTGATAAACAAGACAAGGGTGTGAGCATAGATCTTGAAGCTAAGGTAGAGGATGTGGAAATGGAGGTGGTAGTGGAAGAAGTACAGGAGTTGGATAAGGAAGTTGGGGAAGAAAATGGAGGAGAGGGTGAAGTGAATATGGGGGGAGAAAGAGAGGAGGGTTTGAGTCAGAATTTCAAGGATAAGGGGAAAAGTGTGTCGATTGAACCGACCCATGTTGCGGATTCTGCTGAAGATGGTGTATGGATGGAGAGGGAACCGAGGGAGTTTGAGAGGGATAGTGATGATATGGAAGGACCGAGTACTCGGGGGTTTGAGTTGTTTAGTACGTCTCCGGTTAGAAGGGAGGAGAAGAATGATCAATCTGGTGCTAATAGGCCGAAGGAAGAGAAGCTTGTGTTGGAACCGTTTGATCTTTCGTTAAGCTTACCGAATGTTCTGTTACCGATTGGTGCTTCTCAGGATACAGTTCAAGCAGCTCCTGGTTCACCTAGTCAAGCTAGGAGTGTTCAGTCCATGAGTACTACATTTCGTACTAATTCGGATGGATTTACTGCATCAATGTCTTTTTCAGGTTCTCAGTCGTTTTTCCACAACCCCAGCTGTTCTCTGACACAAAATTCGATGGACAACTTTGAACAATCGGTTGGCAGCCGCCCCATATTTCAGGGAATCGATCAAGCTTCTCAGGGAGCTTGGCAGGGACAGTCTCAGAATGAGTCTAAGCCTAAAGATATCCCTCTATATCAGAGAATCTTGATGAATGGAAATGGCTCTCTTAATCAGTCTCAAGTATTACAAGGCATTTCGAATGGTCAAGCTGTGCAAGGACAACATCACAGGGGTTTAGAAGGAAGCTCTAAAATGGGCAATGGACTAGAAAGGCAGTTGAGCTTTCATAGGCAGCAGTCGTTCAACGATGATGTTAGATCGCCTTCGCAAAGTGTAGGGTCTCATGATATTGGATCAAATTATAGTTATGACAAGAAGCGGAGAATGAGGGAAAAGAGTAGTGGTAGTTTATATAGGACTAGTGGCCAGAAGGAGTTTGAATACAGTGGTGGTGGAGCTGAATATGTTGAGAAAATCATTGCCAAGATAGTTGAGGAACCGGTACATGTAATGGCTAGGAAATTTCATGACATGACAGCACAATCCATAGTGCGTCTGAAAGAGAGCATCAACGATATCATGTTGAGTGTTGATAAGCAAAAGCAACTCGTTGATTTTCAGAAAGCTCTGCAGAATAAGTCTGATATAACCTTGGAGACACTACAGAAATCCCCCCGGGCTCAACTGGAAATCTTGGTCGCTTTGAGAACTGGTCTTCCGGAGTACCTTCAGTTAGATGACAGTGTTACGAATGCTCATTTGGCGGAGGTATTTCTCAACTTAAAATGCAGAAATCTTGCCTGTAAGAGTTCTTTACCTGTGGATGAATGTGATTGCAAGGTTTGTGTGCAGAAGAAAGGTTTTTGCAGTGCTTGCATGTGTCTTGTGTGTTCAAAGTTTGACATGGCAAATAAAACATGTAGTTGGGTTGGTTGTGATGTTTGTCTTCATTGGTGCCATACGGATTGTGCTTTACGAAAATCTTATATTATAAATGGAAGAAGTGCAAAAGGGGCTTATGGGACTACTGAGATGCAGTTTCATTGTATTGCCTGTGATCATCCTTCAGAGTTGTTTGGCTTTGTGAATGAGGTTTTTCAAAATTTTGTAAAGGAATGGACAGCTGAAACTCTTTCCAGAGAACTTGATTATGTGAAGAGAATTTTTCGTGACAGCAAGGATATGAGAGGGAGACGGCTTCACGAAATTGCTGATCAGATGCTGGTACGATTGGCAAATAAGTTGGACCTTCCTGAGGTTTGCAGTCATATCTTGGCTTTCCTTCGTGGTAAGTCCTTTACAACTCTGTTGGTAATATGAGTTCTTTATATTGGGTACAGTATTTTTTTTCTTCCTTGTATGATTATGAGATCGTGTTAACTTAGCAACTTGTCATGGACATATATACTAGAGATTCTTTACCTGTTTCATGTATTTGTTACAATATGACATGATTTGGGATAACTTTTGGTCGTTGTCTCTGGGGTCTATAATTACATTCATTAGGAAATGATTTTAGATAACTTTAGCTATTCACAGGATACCAGTAAAAGAGAGCTGATGACTTCCGAGGAAGACAAATAATTTTTGGTTCTTAGAAGTTATATGGGTGAAATTTAACGTGTGGGGAAGGTACTTTTTGGAAGAAAAAATGCCAACTAAACTGCTTTATTTATCATTATGCCTTTTGTTTCTTCTATCATAAATGTGAACACCGTATAATCTGCATTATTTACAATATATGCATGACATATTAGGGGATATGTGTCAAGAGCCTTGTAGCTCAACTGGTTGGCACCTCCTATGGAGCCATCTAGGGTTCAAAATAACCCACCTCCAACTATTGATGTATCAAAAAATTTAGTAGGGGATATGTGTGACTTATTTTGATAATTGCTTGAGCTTCTGTATTTATGTTTGTGAAGCATATGATGATATCCTAGTGATGTTGTAATGCAGAATCGAGCAATTTTTTTTAATGGAAGATAGAGAAGAATCGAGCAATTTCTGAATTCAATATAGTGAATAAAAATTAAAGCATCTCTAGTCCAAAACCATCTCTTTTAAGTGTAAATCATATCAATCTTTAGGCAACTCAAGCATTCCATATGAAGTAGACTTTAGGAACTGATTATTTTATGTAAGAAAATATTTCTGAGCAACCAAAACTAATCTGCTTTCTGTAGTTTTGTATTGAAATCATGCATTAGTGTTTTGCTTGGTTATGTTGAGTGTGGTTCTTAGCATTTGACTTTTGTAATATAAGAAAATGGTAAACCATTCAATAGAGTGGCTTGGAACTGCAATATTTGCTTCATTGCTGTTCAGAGGGCAATTTTATGTTTATAAGATCAATAAAGGTTTTAAAGAGGGGAAAAATTATTTTTTCTTTTTCCGAGATATTTGCATCAGGTATTGGAATGGGGAAGGCGAAGATATGTCAATTTTTTTGCATGGGTTCATATGTGTGATAGACCTAGTGCCATCAAATGAAATATACTGCAGTGTTTTCTTCTTTTCTATATATCATTCGTTTGAGGTCTCAAGCTGAACCTTGAGGTTATAATTTATATCCTTTAACTGTTATTGCAGAGGCCGAAACTCCCAAGTTAGGCAAGATGCCAATCTCATCTGGCAATGAACAAGGTAAAGAAAGCAATGGGATTGCTGGGACGAGCCAGGATCCAAGTTGGCTAAAATCTGTTTATTCAGAGAAGGCCCCTCAGTTGGACAGGGCACCTGTTGTATTTCCTAGATTCAGTTATGACCAGATTGATAAACGCACTTTGGAGACTGAGTTGCAGACAAGTATTCAAAAGGAACCCGTGTTTGATGAATTGGAGAGTCTTGTGAGAATCAAAGAGGCAGAGGCTAAAATGTTCCAAGCCCGTGCTGATGAAGCAAGAAGAGAAGCTGAGGGCCTAAAGCGCATTGCCATTGCAAAGAAGGAAAAAATTGAAGAGGAGTATACAGGTCGATTCACAAAGTTGCGTTTGGCTGAGGCTCAAGAAATGCGTAAACAAAAATATGAAGAAGTCCAGGCTCTAGACAGAGCACATCGAGAGTACCATGATATGAAGAGGAGGATGCAAGCAGATATTAAAGATCTGTTACTGAAAATGGAAGCTACAAGACAATCTTGATTTGTGATTAGCCGATCAGTAGGTCTTTCTATAGAATTGTCATCTTCTCAGGTAATTGTACCCTTACTGCTGAAGGTTCTATGTTGTATTATAACATCATGTGTCCTATCTGTTATAGTTCATGATCAGTAGGTGAATTTTCTGTTCTAGGTTCTGTTTTTCTTTTTTCTTTTTCTTTTTATCAGCTGCTAACCAGAATCTGTACAGAGATTGCAACATCTCTTTATATCTCTTTGTATGATGAAAGGTTTCCCTTTTAGTGAAGCAATATGAAAGAGATTATTTTACATCAAGCCTTTATTTCCTGATGGAATTTTTAGTTAAAGAAAAGGATTTCAATTTTAAATTTTAGTTTGAAAGTACTTGAGCTAAATCTCCAAAGATTTCAAACAGTTTATATTAACAACTATTCTTTAAATTTGTTTAGATTTTAAATCCTCAAACTCAAAACACAACCTGAAGGGATTTATTGTAATGGTTGAGACTTGAGTTCTCCATTTTGGACTGGCTTGATTGCATTTAGGATTGGCAATGAATTGGTATTTTGTTAAACAAAAAGTACTCCTCTAAGGAGTGAGAAAAGGAAAAAAAGAAGAAGAAAGGAACATTTATGTTTTTGTTTATGTTTTTTTTTTTTTTTTTTTTGACAACTTTAAAACAACACGTGAGATCTGTTTGGATTAGTTATATTTGCTGGTTTAAAGATGCTTGATTTGCATTATTGTGACAACTTGCAGGTATTGTGTAATGTAATCATCAGATTTTATTTTTTATGGGGTTTTAACCAAAAAAAAGAAAAGAAAGTAGAAGAAGACTAAAAAATAATATTGGAAGAAGTAGTTAAAAAGACATGTCAATTAAGGAAGTAATAGATTAAGGCTTTAAGTGTGCGTTTGGATATCACTTATTTTGTTGAAAATTGAAAATAATAAAAAAGTTATTGTTTATGCGCCGCTTACTGTTCATTTACTTATTTATACTGTTCATGTTCCATGAATAGTGCAAGAGGTGCTGAGCTAAAAAAAAAAAAAAAAAACACAAAACGTGGACATGAGAGACGCGCAATCTAAACGGTACCTAATAGGGACTATTTTAATCAAATATAAAAAAAAAAAAAAAAAAAAAAAACACAAAACGTGGACATGAGAGACGCTCAATCTAAACGGTACCTAATAGGGACTATTTTAATCAAATAGAATTGATTAAAAAAAAAAAAAACATGTAACTAAGCCAACATTGACTAACACAGACTAATGTTGTTGAGAATTCAACCATTCCAAAGAAATTGATCAAAGTATATTTAAAGCCCCCCTATATTTTAGGGTGGTTTTAAATTAATTCTTATAGTTTTCAATGTTTCAAAGTAAACCTTAAAATCTAAATTTGATACAAATAAAATAAAACCATATAGATTCATTATTTGTTAAATGGATTTTTAAAATCAGTCCCCCTAATCAATTTGTTAAATGGCTTGAAAAATTCAGGGGTTAAAAGTTAAAACAAAAAACAAACAAAAAGATACCAAGATGGTAAAAGTTTTTCCTATTCTGAATTAAGTAAACTGCACGTTGAATCATTGATCTATACAAAATTCACAATGAAGCCAGAATTATGATATCCTTTGACTATAACAGATGTAGAGTCCCAAGCCCAATGCCATGTAGCTATTTTGCTATCTTTTTTTAATTTATATTGGTTTCTTTCTTTTCTACTTTGGTCAAAAGTTCAAAAATAATGAACAAGTCTTCGAAAGGAGCTATCAAAGGGTTGGCCGAAAGCCTAACAAAGAGTCAAAACTCAAACCGGCCTTTCTCTTTTACCCAATTGAAGTGGTAGTGATGATACACTCACCAGTCACCACTTTTACATACACTTGTGCTTGGTTCTAAAATAATGTCTAAAAGTCCTTTTGGTTCCTAATGCTGGTAAGATTGAGGACTTTCATTACCATATTTTTTATTTGCTTGTCTTTATGCTATATCAATTATCAAACCAAATCAAGATTGTAACTTATTTAGCACGTATCAGTTAAGTGATAGGCGATTCATTTTCAAGGAAAGGGGAATTAACCTTTTGATAGATATGGTATTATTTTAAACTTGTGACATCCGCTCCGTGACGATTGTTCTTTATCATCTGGTTAAGATATCAATTGATTTTCAGTATAAGTGGTGATAAAACTCTAAATCTTTTATTCGACAACAAGAGATTTTAATATTTGATATACCGTTGAAACCCCTCCTTTGTTTAATCAGGGTTTGAAATATTTGTCATTCATGAAATTAAAATGGTATATGTGATTTTTGAGCAATGACAAGGATATAAAATATTTCCCTCTCTCTCTCTCTCTCTCTCTCATGAATTCATTAAGAAGAAGAATGATCTCTCCTCCAAACCTCACAAACAGAAGGTGGGAGTGAGAAATTACTGAATAGGTGCAAAGTGAACAAAATGGACATATGGACCAATTAGAACCAATGTAGACCGAAGTGTACAGAATGACCAAAATAGACCGAATAAAACAGAATGGAGGATATGACCCAAGTGGACCGAAGTGGATAGAATGGACCAAATGGAACGAATAGGACTGACATTGGCGGAATGGACTGAATGAGAACAATGTAGACTGAATAGAACCCATATTGACTGAATGGACTGAATAAGACCAAAATGTTGGCATTCCTTCTCACCCAACAGAAACTACTGCTACATTTGAAAAAATCTAAACTCTAGAGTCATTACCAAAACTTTATATTTCTCAAGGACAATCAGGACACTCGGTATCCAGTGCATCAAAGCACACTTTTGCATCACCTTCTAGAATTAAACCTTATGAAAAAGTTCCAGTTTTGCAAACTGGATTGCCCCTAAAATAGCTTCAGCTTCAACTACAGCAGGTGTCCAGGATTGAGCTTCCTTGGTCCAAGCTTTCATAATCCCTACTAATTTTATTTTGAGCTACCACTGCTAAAGTTGCTATAGTTGCATCCACATTCAATTTCACTGTTTCTGTAGGTGGCCTTTTCCAAGCTGTGTAATTTATTTACCATCAGTCTCTTCATGGGATTCCACAGCTGCAGTGTGCTCCATAAACCTGTGTTCTAGGGCTTGTATAGTAGTTAGAATGTTTACCTGTGCTGCTTTGTACTCTACCTAGTTTCTAAGGTTCTAGAGGGCTTCCAATGTGAGTGCTATTTGCAAGGAATATTGCTCTTGGAGAAGTTTTGATGATATAATTGAGTTTGTCACAAAATCTGGTGCATCCAAGACCTGCTCAGCAATCTCCACATGGTTGTTGATAGGAATTAGATTATAATGCAAACCAGACAGCTCTGGCCACAGCACAGTTGAAGAAAAAGTATATTCCTGATTCAAATTTCTCCTTGCAAAGAGGACAATTTGTGTAAATGGTTCCTAGTTTTTGAGCCAATCTTTTCACACGCCGTCAATTACAACTTGTCACTTTGACAATTAATTAGTTGTGAAAAAAGCATGTGAAATATGTTTCGTATATAAATTTATGCATGATTCTAATATATTTCCCTTGCAAAATCAAATCTATGACAATCTGGGATTGAGGAAGACGGGACTGAGAAGATTTTTCACATTAATAATTAGGAAAAGAAAAACTTGAAACAGTTTTCGAGAGGAAAAAGTATACAATAAAACTTATTTTCATTCCTTCAGTTCAAAATGGTTCCAAATGTAGTTACTATTAAAATTTTAATTTGGAAATCCTATAATAGTATAAAATAGGCTAAAATGTAGAACTGACCATTTAAGTTTTTTCAGATTTTATTTCAGTTTTTTAACTTTGCTTTCGTTCATTTTAGTCATTTAACTTTCAATTTTATTCAATTAAGACTTTTTTTTATCAACTTTTGTTATATATTGTGGTTAGTTTTTCAATTTTTTAATTTTTTCATCAAATTTTTTTAATTGAAAAAAAAATTCAATTAATGATTTTTTTTTCCCAAACAATTTTAACTAAAGTTGGCTAAAAGGCCTTAATTAAATAAATCTAAAACTTAGAGGATTGAAATGAATAAAAACAAAATTAGTGGATTGAAATGAAATTTGAAGAAACTTAGAGGGTCAGTTTGCATTTTAGCATATAAAATAAGGGTTGTGTTAATGAACACCACAAGGTACCTGTTAACTGGTGCCTGTTAACAACATTTAGACTTTTTTTTGACAACTCTTCTGTATTTTTTTGCAGCTTTATGTTATTTTTTTTTCCAGTTTTATAAGTACTTTTATGTCTTTTTCTTTCATTTATTTCATTTTTTATTATGTAAAAACTCACATTAGGGAAACTTTAACTAGCACCACACGGTGCTTGTTAACATTTCCCATAATATAATATGACTTGGTAAATAAGAGCAGGTAAATTTTTAAAAGATAAAATTTGCTGCTAATGGGTTGATAAAAGATAAAATTTGTTATAAGGTAATTGATGATCGTATATTTTTACTTTGATGGTTGCATTACAGTGTGTTGTGTCTTTTATTGATTTAATTTCTAGCTCAGCTTGGAGATCTCTAGGGGCTATTTGGATTACTCATGGCTATCATGCAAATGCTGAGAAAGTAGAAACAAATTGAAAGTCATAAAACTTTCAAAGCCTTCGCAGAAGACTAGTTTAATGTGAACTGGGCAATTCAGGCCTTATAAATGACATTAAGGCCTTGTTGGCCCATTTTTATTATTATGAATTTTGAGTATATATCAAGAGAGAGAAATTTATGGTCTATACTTAGGTCCATTGGTTAAGAAATTGTAATATGGATGTGGCTATATCCAATCTTCTCTGTTCCTGCAGGCCGCGTGGATCTTTCTATCAGGGAAAGAAGATAGACTTGGCCCAACTGTTTCTTTTGGGCTAAAGCCTAAAGACCTAGCCTATGTAGGACTAGGAAGGAAAGCCATTTCTTTTTGGTGAAAATGGATAAATATCATTCAAAATTTCAAATATTATTAAGTCTAGTATTAAGTCTAGGAAGGGAAGCCATTTCTTTTTTAAATATTATTAAGTCTACAAAATTTCAAATAGGGAATACCAATTTCGCTAAATAATATTTGATGGTGATTTACTGATTTATAACAAGTTTTATTCATCCATAAATGTCGTCCAAAATAATCTTCAAAAAAGAGAAAATAGAAAGATGCATCACAAACATGAAAATAGGTTGTCCAAGGAAATGCTATTCTTCCAAAGAGATATTGGTCGTCCATGCCACAGGAAGGTGTAGATAACCAACTAACACTTGATGTGTTTTAGAGTATGGGGTGAATTTCTCGAAATTTGCTCTACTTTCTCCACTAAACCCACACATCTTCCATAATGTTAGTGGAATCTAACTAGTAGTCCCACTCCAAAATTCTTTATAAAAGGGCCATGCTTCATCCAACCAAGACATGTTTTACTATTCATTCACTTACTATACTTGAATTCTAGATAGAAAAATGACTTAATTGTTGGAGGGTCCTTGCCTGGTTCACCCTAGTCAGCTTCGATAGTCTTTTTCTTTATTTTCAGGTCATCCAACCGTCGTTAAAGCTTGAAGCATTCAACATACTGATTTCACACCATCATCTATATTAAAACTTTTTTTGGTAAAAAATAACAATATTTGAAAGTTATTGATAAAATATTGTATTTGTATCAAAATATGGAGCTCATCTTTTCAAATATGATAATTTTTCCATGAGTTTTTAACATGAATGTTGTTTTCGAAAAAGTTAGGGTTCATTCGGTAAAGGAGTTTGAATAATGTTGTTTGTATTTTTTTAAAATACGTGTAGTTGAAAAAGTGTGTAGAAATGTGTGTAATATTGTTTAAAAACTGAAAACATGTTGCTAAAATACTCTACCAAATGGGCCTTAAATATACCAAATAACTTCAAATATTATTATTTTGAAATTTTTTTTATTAATATTAAAAATGATTACTATTTAGCAAAAATGGCCTAATAAAAAGAATTGCATGAACATGACCGAACGAATACATGGCAATATGTCATATACGGTATATCTCTCTATATTTAAACAAAATGTATAAAAAGCTAACGCAAAAATGTCCAGATCCCTCACGTGACCTCCAAAAATCTAACCACAACCGTCCGATCCCTCTCCTCGAATCCCATCCATCCAATCTCCACAATTTCAAAACCCCGCCCAAACTCCCTCAAATTCAAATTCAAAATTTCAAAAAAACCCCACACTCCCCTTCTCGACCGTTGGAATCTCCCTATAAATCCCATCTCTCTCTCTCTAAACCCCAAAAACTCATTTCTCTCTCCAAAAAAAAAAAAAAACCAAATACACCTCCGCCACCACAACAACAACCATGGTAGTCGAGAAAAAACGCCCCTTACAACCCTCGGCCGCCGCGAATGTGGACCCCACACCACCAGAGGCGGCCGCCACCGCAGCCGCCACCAAAAATGGAAAAACCATAGAAGAAATGTACCAAAAGAAGTCTCAACTCGAGCACATCCTCCTCCGGCCGGACACATACATCGGCTCCATAGAGAAGCACACGCAGTCGCTCTGGGTCTACGAGCCCGACCGCGGCATGGTCCACAGGCCGGTCACCTTCGTCCCGGGTCTGTACAAGATTTTCGACGAGATCTTGGTCAATGCGGCGGATAACAAGCAGCGGGACCCGAAGATGGACTCGCTGAAGGTCGTGATCGACGTCGAGGAGAACAAGATCAGCGTGCAGAACAACGGAGATGGAGTGCCTGTGGAGATTCACCAGGAGGAGAAGGTGTACGTGCCGGAGTTGATTTTCGGGCACTTGCTGACGAGTAGCAATTACGACGATACTGTGAAGAAGACGACTGGTGGGAGGAATGGCTATGGTGCGAAGCTCACGAACATCTTCTCGACCGAGTTTGTTATCGAGACCGCCGATGGGAAGCGACTGAAGAAGTACAAGCAGGTTTGGTTTGGTTTGGTTTGCTTTGTTTTGTGTTTCTTGAGAGGTTTTAGGGTTTTTGGATTCTTGGAAATGAGTTTTTGGTTTGATTTCAACAAGAAAGTGATGTGTTGGACCTTTTTTTTAGGGTTTCTGTGGGTATGGATTTGGATTCTTGGACTTGATTGTTCCTTTGTTGGAATTTTAGGGTTTTTTGGATTCTTGGAAATTCAGTTTGTTTAGTGGTTGTTCTTTGTTTTCTTTGATTCATTCTTGGAACTGATACAATTTTAGGTTATGTGATGTGGGCCAATTTTTTGATTAAGTCCTTTGTTTTTTCAATCAGTCTTTTGGTTCAAATGGGAATTTAGGATTTAATATGTTTCTGAATGAATGGTTTTGGATATCAGTGAATTTCAGTTATTGTTTATTACAGTGAGAATTCTGATCCTGTTTTTTGATTCTAGTCTTGGCTTATTTATCAAATAAAAAGAAAAAAAAACTGTACAAAAGTACTTCTGTTGTGTAGTTATGGAAGGGTTCTTGTCTAGATGCATATGCACAATGTTCTGGGTTTCATGGGTTATTTTAGTGATTATATTATAATTAAAATGTTAATAGTTCATAGATTTGTGGGTGTTTTGGTACCTAATGTGGTTCAGAGTTCTGTTCACTTTGTGGAGACATAATATTGGTCACTGAAATTTATTGTTTAATGTGGTTCTATATTAAGTCTTATTCCTTTGAAAAACATAGCATTTCATCAATGTGCTAATTCAGTAAAATGGTTTTGGTGATCTGAAGGTATTTTCCAACAACATGGGAACGAAATCTGAGCCAGTCATTTCAAAGTGCAAAGAGAGTGAGAACTGGACTAAGGTTTCATTTAAGCCCGACTTGGCAAAATTTAACATGACTCGTCTTGAGGACGACGTGGTTGCGCTGATGAAAAAGCGGGTTTTTGACTTGGCTGGGTGCCTTGGGAAGTCTGTGAAGGTTGAACTGAATGGAACTCGGATCCCCGTAAAATCATTTACTGATTATGTTAATCTCTACTTAGATTCTGCTGCTAAATCTAAACCTGAGAAGCCTCCAAGGTTCTTTCTATGAAACTCTGAATGTTTCTATTTTATTTGTATTTTTCCCCTTCATAGTAATAATTGCTTACTAGAATCATTTGTTTCTTCAGCTATCATGTGAAGGTTAATGATAGGTGGGAGATATGCGTGAGTCTTAGTGACGGGCAGTTTCAACAGGTACCTAAGTCTTTTGAAGCAAAGGGAATAATGAGTCAATTGAAATTGCAATTGTGTGTGACTTACATGGTTTTTTCGTTTTTAAACCAGGTCAGCTTTGTAAATTCGATTGCCACAACCAAGGGTGGAACTCATGTTGATTATATCACTAATCAAATTACAAACCATATAATGAATTTTGTAAATAAGAAAAACAAGAATGCCAACATCAAAGCCCATAACGTGAAGAACTACTTGTGGGTTTTTGTCAACGCTCTTATTGACAACCCTGCATTTGATTCCCAAACTAAAGAAACTCTGACACTTCGTCAAAGCAGTTTTGGGTCCAAGTGTGAGCTTTCACAAGATTTTCTGAAGAATGGTTCGTTTCACTTTATTTTTCATTATTGTTGACACTAGTATGTTACCATTGAAATACGGGAAAGTGATTCTTATGAACCACTTGTTTTTGCAGTCTCAAAGTCTGGAATTGTCGACAGTCTCCTATCATGGGCAAATTTCAAGCAGAGTAAAGATCTTAAGAAAAGTGATGGAACAAAGACAGAGAAGATTCATGGTATTGAAAAACTAGACGATGCTAACAAAGCAGGAGGGAAGGAATCTGATAGATGTACCTTGATTTTAACTGAAGGAGATTCAGCTAAGGCTCTTGCAGTAAGTTGTTGTGTCATTGTGCACAGTATTTTAGCATTAAAGTTAGCTCTATTGGGTATCACTTTGTATGATTTTTGACGTCATTCATTTTAATACAGTTGGCCGGGCTTGCTGCTGTGGGTCGAGATTACTATGGTGTGTTCCCATTGAGAGGTAAATTGCTCAATGTGAGGGAAGCCACTGCTAAACAGCTCACTGAGAATAAAGAAATTGGGTATATAAAGCAGATTCTTGGACTTCAGCAGCATAAAGAATATGCCAATGTAAAATCTTTGAGATATGGTCATTTGATGATAATGACTGATCAGGTGCGCCTTAAGTTTCTGTTATTGTTTTGTTCTTGTTTTATGCTTACAATTTTCTCTACAAGGCACACTTGACAGCCTTCAATAAATATAAAGTTTTAACTGTAATTGTTGTACAGGATCATGATGGTTCCCACATCAAAGGGCTGTTGATCAATTTTATTCATTCGTATTGGCCATCACTGTTAAAAGTTCCATCTTTCTTAATTGAGTTTATCACTCCTATTGTGAAGGTTGGTATTTTCAGCAAACTAGTTCAAATATTAGCACAACTTCAATATTAGTGGAATGTTTCTTGAGGGAAAATGATCGTTTATCATCTTTGCAGGCAACTCACAAAAATGGGACACAATTATCATTTTATACTATGCCTGAGTACGAGTCATGGAAGCACAATTTGACGGGCAATGCAAGTGGGTGGTCTATCAAGTACTATAAGGTTTGCATTGTTAAATTTGTTACATGTGAACCAATTACAGAACCTTTTATTTTATTATCTGTTTTCTGTCTTTTGCATATTGATTTGTTTGTGTCTTTTTAGGGGTTGGGAACAAGCACATCAAAGGAAGGAAGAGAGTACTTTGCAAATCTTGAGAAACACAGGAAAGATTTTATCTGGGAAGATGAACAGGATGGGGAGGCAATTGAGCTGGCATTTAGTAAGAAGAAGATAGAAGAGAGGAAGAGTTGGCTTAGGCAGTTTGAGGTCAAAGTTTTGCTATGCTTTCTTCTTTTGTTTTTAGAGAAAGTGAATGAATATATATCTAACATAACACCTTCTGAATGTGCAGCCTGGTACCCACCTTGATCAGACGGGCAAGCTCATAAAATACAGTGACTTTGTCAACAAGGAGCTTATATTGTTTTCAATGGCAGATCTTCAGAGGTCTATTCCCTCCATGGTTGATGGCCTGAAGCCTGGCCAAAGGAAAATTCTTTTCTGCTCTTTCAAGAGGAACTTTGTCAAGGAAGCAAAAGTTGCCCAGTTTTCTGGTTATGTGTCTGAGCATTCAGCTTATCATCACGGTGAGCAGAGTCTTGCGAGTACCATCATTGGAATGGCACAAGACTATGTGGGCTCCAACAACATTAACCTGCTTCAACCAAATGGCCAATTTGGCACTCGTAATTATGTGAGATGAACATGCCTCATGTGTCACTCTTTAAAGCTGAATCTAGTTCAGTATGCGTTTTTAGTTCTAATCTTATTATCACATTTTGAATTCACAAATGATCTGTTCGATTTCAGGGAGGAAAAGATCATGCAAGTGCTAGGTATGTCTATACGCGGCTTTCTCCAATCACGCGGTTTCTGTTCCATAAGGATGATGATGACCTTCTTGACTACTTGAATGAAGATGGGCAATCAATTGAACCAACTTGGTATGTTTTTCCCCATTCTTCTATCTATTTGGTAGAAGGGATTTTAGCATTTTGTATGAAGAACTCCTATATATAAATAAGGCTTATACTTTAATTTTTTGGTTATTTTAGGTACATGCCAATTATACCAACGGTTCTTGTCAATGGTAGTGAAGGAATTGGGACTGGTTGGAGCTCTTACGTTCCTAATTACAATCCAAGAGACATAATAGCAAATGTTAGGCGCTTGTTGAATGGTGAAGCTATGGAGCCTATGGATCCATGGTATAAATGGTTTAAAGGAACTATTGAGAAAACTGCTGCAAAGGAAGGAGGCAATAGCTACACTATCTGTGGAACCATAGAGGAAGTCAATGAGACAACACTAAGGATAACAGAGCTACCAATCCGTAGATGGACACAAGATTACAAGGAATTCCTAGAATCTGTTTCTTCTAGCAATAAAGAATGCAAAGATCCCTTCATTGAGGTAAATTTGCTCAAGTCCTTGAGAATTATGTTATCCACCACAATGTGAATTAGATTGTACTCAGTTTCTCATGAAAAATAATGCTGGCTGCAGGATTTTGATATGAATTGTGATGACGTAACAGTAGAATTTGACGTCTTCTTGACCCCTGAGAACTTGATTAGGGTCACTCAAGAGGGCTTGCAGAAGAAATTTAAACTAACCACTACAATTAGCACAACTAATATGCACCTATTTGACCCAAGAGGCGTGATTAAGAAGTATGACAACCCAGAGCAAAGTATGTGAGAGAAATTGAAGTTCTTTACATTGATTTACCAATATAATTTCCATGATAACACATTTACTGCTTGTGATTTTCCCTCCTGCAGTTCTTGAAGAATTTTTTCATTTAAGACTTGAATTTTATGAGAAAAGAAAGGTGAGCTCACTTATGCTCATAGCAAAAGAGTAGAACTGATACTCAATAATTTCAGCCATTTCTTAGGGAAACAATTATTAATTGCAATTTTTGTATTTTGTGCAGAAATTTCTACTGAACAAACGTGAAATGGAGTTGTTGAAGTTGGAAAACAAGGTTAGGTTTATCCTTGCAGTTGTGAAGGGTGAGATCATTGTAAGTAATAGGAAGAGAGCTGATCTGTTTGTTGAGCTGCAAACAAAAGGTTTCACTCCTTTTCCAAAGAAAACGAAAGCTGTTGAGCCAGAAGTTGCTGGTGCAACTGATGATACAGAAGAAACAGAAGTGAAATCTCCTGCTGACAGCAGTAGTAATGGGGTACAGATCAGTGATTATGAGTATCTACTGGCCATGGCAATTGGAAGCTTGACCATTGAGAAAGTTCAGGAGCTATGTGCTGAAAGGGATAAGCTCAATAAGGAGGTTGATGATTTGAGAAAGGAAACTCCAAAGTCCTTTTGGAGGAAAGATCTTGACGCTTTGGATGGGCAACTCGATGTATGACTGAAAAATTAAGAATTCCTTGTGATGATTTGGTTATTTTTGTGTCTTTCTGTTTCTTGACTGTTTAGTTTTATGTCATTTAGGAGCTTGAGAAAAGTGATGCTCAGTCAGAGGAGTCAAGAAAGAAAATGAGAGGCAAAGCAAGGGGTGAAGCTGCTATGAAGTCTACTAGACAAGCACCCAAGAACCCACGGAAGAACAATAATAAGAAGGCAAATAATGCAGAATCTGTTGCGGAAGCTGTGTCGTCATCTATGGCTGCAATGGAAATTGGTAAGTGTCAAACAATTTTATGTCTATTATATGTATTAGTTTTTGTTTGATTTTTGATTTACATCTGCTTGATTTACCAGAGAAAGCTCCTGAGGCAGCAAAACCCAAAGGCAGAGCAGGCTCTAGGAAAGCTCCTGCTAAGGTCTGTTTCTGTTATTATGTTCTATTTTTCCTTGTAATGGATTTCTCTAGAACTCGTGTTGATATTACTTTTTCTTTTCAGCCGAAAAAGCAAACTTTAGTCTTGAATGATGATGACGACGACGATGACGACGACGTGCTTGAGCTTAAAGAACGACTTGCTGCCTATAACCTTGACTCGTCTCCTGATCAATCAGCCGGTAAATGCTATATTATTATATTTTATTAGACTATTTATTATTATCTTTACACAACTCAGCTGAAATGTAAGAAAAATTACAGTGGATGGTATGGGGATATTATTTGCAAACCGGATAATATATGATCTTGCGTGAGAAATTGTGTTTCTATTATTCTTCTTCATAAAACCAATTCCAAGAGAACAAAATACTGGAATGTACATAGATAAAAAATTTCCATGTTACAAGCATCAACTAAAATTTCCACTTGAGATTCGGTAGAACTAATAATTAGCTTCTTGTGAATTTTTCCATGATCTTTTACTGTGATCATTAGGAATGTGTTGGAGAGTTTTTTCTGTAAGTATTTGTGAGGTTAATTTCTCTTTGTTTTTATGCCTGACAGCCATGGAGACTGAAGTGCCCAAAGTACCAGCCAAGAAGAAAGAACCTAGCAAAAGGGCTGCTGCTGCACAGAAGAAGAAGCCCTTGGCAACTGTTTCGGAGATATCTGATGGTGATGATGATGATATTAATGAACTTGATGATGATGATGAAGATAGTGAGATAGAAGTTGTAGCTGCTCCAGAAGCCGGGAAAAAGGGCGGGAGAAAACCGGCTGCAAATGCTAAGGCAGGTAAGGCCCCCGCAGCGGCAAAGAAGAGAGGTGCAGCCAAAAAGCAGCAGCCTCAGACATTGGGCCAGAAGCTTTTAACTGACATGTTAAAGCCTGCTGAAAATTCTGGGATTTCACCAGAGAAGAAAGTTAGAAAGATGAGGGCATCTCCATTCAACAAGAAAAGTGGTTCTGTGTTGGGAAGGGTTGGTATGGTAAATGAAGTGACTGAAAATGAAGAAAATTCGGGTTCTGCTTCTACTTCTGCCAGTACTGAAGAAACTGTTGAAGTTGCACCAGCAAGAGCAAGACCTCAAAGGGTGAACCGTGCGCAGACAAGGTATGTGTTGAGTGACTCTGAAAGTGAACATGCCACTGAGGATTCTGAATTTGATGAAGTGACTGATGAAAGTGAAGATGAATAGAGTAGTAGTTCTGTTGAGAAAGTGACTGATGGAATTCTTGAAATGGGAACTTAATCTCATTCCCCTTGTAACGTACTCCATTACTCTTCGTTGTGACTTGGATAATTTGTAAACTGCATTTCCTGGCAATGATCTTTGTCTATTGTGATTTGTTATGGGGCAAGGATGTTCTTTCTCCTTCATTGCAATTCTACTTTAACAACTTACTAATATATTACGAATTAGAATGTCTGCAATTTATATAAGTGGAATATTTTCAAAAGAAATAGATGTACCAAATAATTGGAGTCTTGAACTCGAAGAGATATATAATAACATTTCCAGGTGTGAGTTGGTTTCCCAAGTGTCACTTACTAATTTTGATTTATTGTCTAAAAGGGATGGAAAGAGGATTTAAGAAGTCTAAAGAGGATTTCCTTGCGCTCCATCAAAAAGAGTGTTGAACTTTTGGGTTTTGAGTGTGTCAAATTATTGCGAATAATATTTTAAAATTCTTGATTTATAAAGCACGAGCGTGAAATTCATTATTAACGTAGGAGGAGGTAGTATATTATTATTGTACTTTGGACAAAGTTTATTATAAAATTGGTTTAGTCTTAGCCTAAGGCTATAATCTTATTTAATATATTTTTATTGGAGATGAATTTTGACAAATGGATTACATCTTCTTTTTATATGTTCTATGTTTGCAAAATATCTAGAAAAATAAAGATCAATAGTTATGTCATTAATAAATTGTTTAAATTAAAAGTTTTTATAGTTTAAAATTATGCATAAAATGTAAACTTATAAATCATATAGTAAATAATATTGTAGTTCACCAATGTTGCATGTATGAAATGAGCACTAGATTTGAACGTGACCTTGGGAAATATCACACCCCTCTCAAATGGCATCCTATGCATGTGGCACTGTGTGTGGGGGTTCAAACCATCATCACTTTGAATCTAAATTGGGGATAATGCTTTGTAGCAGTTTTAATGATGTTTTGAACCCTCTGGTCACGTTTTTCCTACATGTTTATGGCCTTGTTGTTGCTATAGTTGTTGGAATGGATGGATTTAAAAAACACTAAAAATTTACAAAAGGAAAAAACCAGAAATGGTGGGAAAGAGCCTTAGTTAGCTAGCTCACAGTATAATTCTCTAACTAGTATACCCATGAAAAGTGGAATTTTGAAAATGAGGATGAGGAGGAGGTGATGACTTTACGTATTAGAGAGATAGAATTTGTGGAATTTTGAAAAATGAAGAATAAAGTAAGGTGGTGGTAGTTGATGTTATCTCATTAATTTTGAGTAGTGTTTTTTTCAGTATACAATATTTCCAATGAAGCTACATCAAATAACGGTGTAACTTGAACCTATATTATGTAAAATATATATATATATATATATATAAACATGGAACTAACACTATGAGTCTATGACATGTCGGTTTTCTTTTTATTTATTTATTTGTCATTAATTTTTATAGCTGATGTGATATCATTGTTTTCAAGTTTTAGTTAGTGAATTAATGACATAGTATAATTTGAACTATTTATTTTAAAATAAAATGTTCCTATTAAAAGAACTCTATGTGGTTTCTCAAAAAAGAAAAAGAAAAAGAAAAAGAACTCTGTGCATGGAATTCTATGCATGTGACACTGTATGGGTTCAAGCCATCATCCCTTTGAATCTAAACGTGGGGATCCATGTTTATGGCCTTGTTGCTATAGTCGTTGGAATGGATGGATTTAAAAAACACTAAAAATTTACCCAAAAAAAAAAAAAAAAACAGAAATAATGGGAAAGAGCTTTTAGTTTGCTGGCTCACTGTGTTATTCTCTCACTGCCATACCCATGACAAGTGGAATTTCGGAAATGTGGATAAGGAGGAGGTGATGATGACTTTACTTATTAGAGAGATGAATGTGTGGAATTTTGAATATTCAAGAATAAAGTGGGGTGATTCTCAAAAAAAAGAAAAAGAAAAAAGAAAAAAGAAAAAAGTGAGGTGGTGGTAGTTAATGTTATCTCATTAATTTTGTGAATATTAATGAATTAACAAGTAATTAATTTGTAACTATTAACTCTAATAAAATATCTCCAATGAAGCTGCATAGTAACGGTGTAAAAAAAATTATGATTAATTTTTTGTAAATATTATTTATAAAAAACAGATTTGGAAATTGGGAGATAACATTCTTGCTCAAATTGAGTTGCTTTGGTAACAATTAAAACAAAGTCTAGTAAAAAATAAAAAAATTTATTAACATAAAATCAAGAATACAAAAATAAATGTAAGATTAAATTAATAAAAATGACTAAATAGTCTTTTAATTCACTCAAGCAATAGATTCATATTTTTAATTATAATAAGGGTACATTACACCAACTTTCATTGAGGTTTTACAAATTCATACTCCAAAATGTTTCATGAAATAGCACTCTTCCTCTAAGTCTAAGGTTCATATATATAAATGTTATAGTTAATTGCGTTTTCAAGATTCTTACCCAAATTTTGGACAAAATGATACTTGTCTTAGTTTGTTGAGGTTTGTGGATGAATAACACTTCCTTGAGATATGTATAAATTAATAGAAATCTTTTTTTAAAATAAAATATTTTAGTAATGAAAATTTAACTGTAGATTTTTTAAAAATTGGACGTACTATGGAACCTAAAGGGAGATTGTTATAATTTACCCTTAAAACTATCTTTGTCTACTCTATTTCTAAATGACATGCAATGTACTTGAATTTTTTTTTTGAGAAGAAATAATAAACTTGAAGTTGATTCCTTCAAATATTATAGCACATAATAATTATAATACAAGGGCCATAAAATACTTTCTTGCAAGATGTTTCAAAATTATGTGGGGGACGGCTAGTCCTTAGAATTACTACACGAACCATAATGGTGAAGAGTGAAATGCAATTTGCCATGTTAAGCGATTCAAATAACAATATAAACCTATGAAATAAAAAAAGCTTACATAGAATAAAAAATCTTAGGCTCTATTAGATACTTGATAATTACAAAGTTCTAAGCTTTGTAATTAGATTCTTGAGAATTTATAGGTTGCTTTTGCTCTGCATGAGTTTGGAGTATGTTTTTATTTAAAGGAACACAAAGGTAATGATTAACGGGAAGGAATCAACTTTTTCTTTAATTTAATTATTTTTTGTGAGATTGTAACATAAGGTGACTTAACAAATGAGCAATCGATTGAGAGAAAAGAATCAGACATAATAAGCTGGCACTTCGTGAATGTGAAGGAGACCATTTCTTGTTTGCAGAGAAAAGAATCAAACATACATAAAATGATTGCAGGCCGACACTCGTGAACATGAAGGGGAATATTTTGTTTGTCATCGTTCATAAGCAAAGAATACGTGTGTTAATCTCAATGTAATGCAAGCACGCAAAAGCAATTAGCATATATGTTGGTTGCTCTGTCTAGTTCATCCTCCTCACAGAAATTGTTCTAATTTTACCCTCTTCACAAAGATAGCATTCATTTAATTCCCAGAAAGAAATGGCGGAAGGAGTTCTTTTCGAAGTTGCTAAGGGAATCATTGAGAAAGCCGGCAACCTTGCAATCCAGGAGATTGGATTACTGCGGAGTCTCAAAGATGAGATTGAAAAGCTCAATGACACAGTTTCGACAATCAGTGCTGTGCTTCTGGATGCTGAGGAGCAGCAGCAGCACAACAATCAAATCAAAGTGTGGCTGAAAAGGCTGAAGGATGCCATTTATGATGCAGACAACTTGTTGGATGACATCTCCACTGAAGCTTTACGACGGGAGGTAATGACACGGAATAAGAAGGCAAAAGAGGTACGCATTTTCTTTTCCAAATCGAACCAGCTTGCATATGGTTTTAAAATGGGTCATAAGGTTAAGGCAATGAGGGAAAGGCTAGATACCATAGCAAAGGATAGGGCTGGGTTCCACTTAGATGAACGTCATGTAGAGACACATGTGAGGGGTTATAGGGTGAGAGAAACTCATTCTTTTGTACCTACTGAAAAAGTCATTGGAAGAGACAATGATAAGAAAGAGATTATAAAAATTCTTTTGGAACCCAATGATAAAGAGAGTCTTTTGATCCTTCCGATAGTAGGACTTGGAGGCCTAGGAAAGACTACCTTAGCTCAACTTGTATTCAATGATGAAAAAATCCGAAATCATTTTGAGCAAAAGCTTTGGGTGTGTGTCTCTGATGACTTTGAAGTAAAAGTAATTGTTAAAAAAATTTTAGAGTGCGCAAAAAATATGAAACAAGAAAATCTCGAAATGAACACATTGACTAATGATCTTAAGAAAGAAATTGATGGAAAGAGATACCTACTTGTGTTGGATGATGTATGGAATGAGGATCCTCATAAATGGCTTAGCCTAAAAGATCTTTTAATGGGTGGAGCAAGAGATAGTAGAATATTAGTGACTACACGCAGTAATAAAGTTGCAAAGATTACACAAACGGTTGAACCATACGTCTTGAAGGGTTTGGACGAAAAAGAGTCTTGGTCTTTATTTAAACAAATGGCATTTGAAAATGGACAAGATCCAGAGAAACCAATCTTTAAGGAAGTTGGAAATGAAATCCTTGAAAAATGTAGAGGAGTCCCTCTTGCCATAAGGACTATAGGAAGTTTATTATATTTTAAAAATACAGAAAAGAATGGAGTCTTTTAAGAATAATGAACTTTCACAAGTGGCTCAAAAAGAAGATGATATCCTACCAACACTTAAATTGAGTTATGATCATCTTCCGCACTATTTGAAGCAATGCTTTGCTTATTGTTGTTTATTTCCAAGGATTTTTGAATTCATAAACCAACATTGATTAAAATGTGGATGGCACAAGCTTCATTACAATGCTTAGAAGATATTGGTCATGACTATTTTATGGAATTACTTTGGAGATCATTTTTTCAGGAAGTTGGAAGATGAGTGGGGAGATATATCACATTCAAAGTACATGACCTTATGCATGATCTTGCGAAATTAGTAGCAGAATCATGATTGCGCCACTTTTTATTCAAAGAGGAAGATATTCATGAGAAAACTCTCCACGTGTCATTTGATAGAATGTTTCTCTTGTATAAGGAAGCAGGATAAGAACATTTCTTATTTATAGATCTTCAAATCAAACAATTTCTTAGAAATTATATATCAAGGATTAATGTCAAAGTGACTTGTATGAATTACTTTGTGTTAGTTGTAATCCCACTAAATTCTTCCCTCCAAGGAAAACGGTGGATTGAAGGAACTCAACGGGCTAAACAAGCTGAGAGGAACACTAGAGATTAAGGGATTGAGACACGGGAAAGAAGCTGCATCAGAATCTAAGGATTCAAATATGAAAGAGAAAATACATCTTCAAGACTTGACGTTATCATGGATAGAAGAAGACGTGGATGAGTCTAACGTTGGGTATGATGAAGAGTCACTTGAAGCCTTGCTCCCACACGGCCCACTTTCAAATCTTCAACAATTGAGTTTAAATAGATACGGTGGAGTGAAAATTCCAAGTGGGATTTCTTCGCTTTCAAATCTTGTAAAATTGTCCTTAGATGAATGTAACAAATGCCAACATCTTCCACCGTTGGATCAGTTTCATTCTCTCAAAACTCTCTCTCTTTATAAAATGAATGATTTGGAGTACATATCAGAGAGAGAAAACAACGGGGAGTTCTCTGATTCTTCATTCCTCCCATCTCTAGAGCAACTCACAATTGAAGAATGCCGTAATCTAAAAGGATGGTGGCAACGACAGAGGGATTCTGTTGAGGAGTTCCATAATCATTCACTGCCTTCATTTCCCCATCTTTCCTACTTACATATTTGGGAATGCCCTAAGCTGATATCCTTACTTCAAGAAGCTGCATCAGAATCTAAGGATTCAAATATGAAAGTGAAAATACATCTTCAAGACCTGAAGTTATCATGGATAAAAGAAGACGTGGATGAGTCCGACGTTGGGTATGATGAAGAGTTACTTGTAGCCTTGCTCCCACATGGCCCACCTTCAAATCTTCAAGAATTGTGTTTAATTAGATACGGGGGAGTGAAACTTCCAAGTGCGATTTCTTTGCTTTCAAATCTCGTAAAATTGTCCTTAGATGACTGTAACAAATGCCAACATCTTCCACCGTTGGATCAGTTTCATTCTCTCAAAACTCTCTCTCTTTATAAAATGAATGATTTGGAGTACATATCAGAGAGAGAAAACAACGGGGAGTTCTCTGATTCTTCATTTCTCCCATCTCTAGAGCAACTCACAATTGGATATTGCCGTAATCTAAAAGGATGGTGGCAACGACAGAGGGATTCTGTTGAGGAGTTCCATAATCATTCACTACCTTCATTTCCTCATCTTTCCATCTTACAAATTCGGATATGCCCTAAGCTGATATCCTTACCCCTCTTTCCATATCTCGAAAAGCTAGAGCTGCATAAATGTAGCTTGAAGCCATTGGAGCAAACACTGAGAATGGAGGTGATAAACACGGCAACCCCAAAGAACCTGACATCAATAGCAGCAACATCAACCTCTTCTTCTTCTTCACTTGCCGCTTCCTCGTTCATCCCTCTCTCCAAATTGAAGTCCATGTCAATTTGGAATATGGAGGAAACTCTGCCCAAGGAGTTGATGTGCAACCTCATTTCTCTCCAACATTTAGATATAGAAAATTGTTGTGGTCCTCTCCCTCTCTCTCGACATCTCACTGCCCTTCAGAATTTGAGAGTTGTTGGTTCTAAAGAGGTTGATTTAACAAACGATGGAGATGAGATGGAATGGCATGGCCTTCAGAGCCTTCGCAAGTTAAACTTCTCATATCTTCCAAATTTGGCCACTCTACCGGTGGGGATTCAACATCTCACCTCTTTGCAAACACTTGAGATTTTCAATTGTCCGAGTTTGCTAGCTATACCGGAATGGATCTGTAACCTTAACTCTTTGCAGACACTGCAAATTCTCGATTGTCCAATCTTATCGAGAAGATGCGAAAGGGAAGCGGGTGAAGATTGGAGTAAGATTGCGCACATCCCACACTTACTTATAGACAGGTAGCTATCTAAGTCTCTCTTTTATCCCAGTCCTTGACAGAACATCAAAAATCCAATTTCTTCTTCTTCACTAAATTTCCTGGTAATTAAATTTCAGATGGAGAACCTACTCTTACGATTTGGAGCTTAATCAAACCTTTTAAGATGGAATTTGGGAATGTTCCATCTTATCGAAGAGATGCGAAAGGGAAGCGGGGGAAGATTGGAGTAAGATTGCGCACATCCCAGACTTACGTATAGACAGGTAGCTATCTAAGTCACGGTTTTATCCTAGTCCTTGATAGAACATCAAAAATCCAATTTCTTCTTCTTCACTAAATTTCCTGGTAATTAAATTTCAGATTACTCGTACGATTTGTAGCTTAATCAAACCTTTTGGTGCTACAATTGCTCAACAAGTCAACAAACTCACTGGTAATATCTCTTTTCTTTTTTCGTCTTTTAGATGCCCATAGGATTTTCATTCTTTAATTTATGAATTCCCATATTAGGAAAAAGAATATGTGAATTTTTCCAAATCTATTTCTTCATTTTGGCAAATTAAATCTTTGTATTTTGAACTGAGTTGATCTGTTTTATATGCTTTATAAACAGAGTAAAAGATCAATGGTACAAGATGATATTGGGTAATATTGTGAGAAGAATAAAATCTGGTAGCCATTCTGCAGGAACTAGCATGTTGTGCAGGTATTTGGTTGATTTAATTTCAATTTCTTGTTATATCTACGGAACTTTTTATTTTTTTGGGGTAAATACTACTATATCTTCAAATAATGATAGACAGTTTAGTATCTGAATTAACAGAGTAATTTTTGTATTTCATCCTGATTTTATTTCAGTATCTGTAAAACACAGTCTTGATACTGAATAGTCCTCACTTTTCAGTTTTTAATAAAAAATTTCATTTATTGTAGGAGACATATCATTCAGTAAGGGATTTAGCACATCTTGAAGCTTCATTCTATTTATATATGTATACAATTTTCTGGAATTGGCTTACAAGGTGAAGGCGAGGATCCATCTCAATCAAGCTAATTCAGAAAGATCAATGCTTTGAAATGTGCACTTCCTCTCTGCATGATTCTCTTGACTGATGGTTAGCACTCTTTCTATCTCTCATCTGTTGATTGTGGAAATTTTTTTTTTGAATGGTAATTTTTATTTATTTTTGAGGTGTGTATGTCACTTTTAGGAGAATGAAGCATGAAGCAATGCAGGATATTGGAGAGGTGGATTTGCCGCTGATATTTGTGCCCTTACCAGTGAGGATTTCCCAGAGATTTGTAGATACTGGGAATTCATCAGTGTCCCATCTTACCACAAAGATGCAAAAGGAAGTACGTGAGGTTTTCCATAAGATTTGTTACATTCTAGAGTTGGAAGGAGATCCAATTCGGTGGTAAGAAAACTTATGTCTACCTATCATTCTTTTTTCCCTGTCCTTGATAGAAATCAAAATCAAAATTTCTTCTTTGTTCTCTCCAAGAAATGGAGCTTAATGAAAAACTTTTTGGTTTCAACAACAACTCAATGGTATTAGTATTTTTGTTCTCTACAACTCAACAAAATATGTGAATTTTCCTTTTATATATTTCTTATTTATATCATGGTATCTCAAACTGAGTTGATTAGGTGGCGTATCTGGCTGCCATGGTTTCTCACCGTGTAACTTGTAAATAGTGTCAAAATTGGCACTTGGTGATATTGTGGTAATGTTTGTGGGGAGGAGTAAATCTAGCATATACATCTACAGTACAATAATTAGCTTGTTGTGCAGTATTTGGGTTTATTCCTTTTCGTGTTGTGTAGTATCTACAATTGATGATGACAACCACAAACAAAATTCACAAAATTTAAGTTAAGTTGCTAAGAACCATTTTGTCAATAACAGATAATTTTTGCATTTCCTCCTTATTTTGTTTAGTATCTTGGTGTTAATTGAAAAGAAAGGTGCTAGTGCTACACTTGGTGTTCTAGAAGTTCACAATTTTAGGGGTGGATTTCACTTGGTGCTGCACTTGGATTTCACAATTTTAGGGGTGGATTTGGATTCTTGGACTTGATTTTGATGCAATATCTCTGTTTATTTATGTGTTTCTTTGCATGAATCATCCATGAGTGTAGTCATATACAGTATCATTAGTTACTAACTTCCCCATTTAGAGTCCTTTGTCATTTGACTCTTCCTTCACCTCTTCACGACTTGATTCTGTTTGAATTTTCATAGTATTGCCTTAGCTAGTACATTTTAGCTTTACCTATTAAGGCGAATGGGCAACCAAGTTTTTCCCATTACTTTTGTTGGGGTGTGATGAGAAGGATTGGGGAGGGAGAAAGAAAGAAAAATACTTTCTGGTAGAGAATACAAAAATCCCAATGAATCTTTCTTGAAATGAGGAATTAATTCTATGAATACCAGTCTAGCTCTATCTTAATTCTTCTCTTTCATCAGGTTTGGTGAGTTTATCAGTTACTGGATCTTAACAGAAGCCTGAGGAGTATTGAAAACTGAAGCCAACAAAGCTTAAGAGTGCATGTTTCTTCAAACCTAGCTGGTAATAAGATTATGCAGCAAACTATTAGAAAAGGAATGGTAACAATCTCATTATTACCAAATTTAATCTTTTCTCATAATGTAGGTTTCATTTTTTGGAAATTTATTCGCAATATGGTTGGCATATTATTAGTTTCCTCTCTTATTCTGTTTTTATTTCATTCTCAAACAGATCTTTGGTAGGTTCTAATGAATGAAGAGCATAGCTTGTTGTCAGAGTAGACTACAGAGAACTCCCTGATTTCATTGATAGCTTGATTTCATGGTAAATGATTCTTGGACTTTTCACCACTTGTGACGTTGTTTTCTTCATAAATGTTATTTTTTGTGCTTCTCAAAGCATAACCTTTATTCCTACATAACAGTATTCTTAAAGCTTCTCATAGAAATTAATCACAAGAACTCTCAAGAGAAAGATTTAATCTGGACTAAAGATGCAACTAGTTACTACAATAGGTTTTGATATTATTATTTTCTCTATTTGTGCAAGGTCCAGACTTGATCCATGTATTTCGATGAGAATGCCATCTGAACTTGCTCTGACAGAAAAGTGGTTGATATACAACTTACTAAAGATAATAAGAGATTAGCATTGTCAGGATCCATGTTCAAGTGACTAGCTGTTTTGCAGGGAAAATACATATTGTGCAAGGTCCAGACTTGATCCATGTATTTCGATGAGAATACCATTTGAACTTGCTCTGACAGAAAAGTGGTTGATTTACAACTTACTAAAGAAAATAAGAGATTAGCATTGTCAGGATCCATGTTCAAGTGACTAGCTGTTTTGCAGGGAAAATGCATAATTTTCCAGTGAGATGGCTCCTTAGACTTTCCATGAACAATGATTTCTTGGTGAGTGCATTCGGTTCATTAGCATGACATTTGCTTTCATCTTTGAAATTGCCTTACATTCTTAAGTACGCTTGGCATACAAAATAATCCACCAATGGAAAATTATGGTTATGACGCCTATGGCATATCACTTGAATCCAGCGCCTTCTAGTCTCAATAACAGGAACTCCGTTTTCACAAGGCTTTAAATGGAATGCTAAATAATTGCATGCTTAATGGCATTGAGTTGTCTACTCTTGAACTAAATTTGGCTGTTTTTATGAGTGCAATTAGTGGCCTACCGGCATTGACAGAGCTACAGTTCCTTCTCTTTTGTAGACTTTGTTGATCATTTACATTTTAGCTTGTAATTCTTTAGAGTTTTTCTGCTGCTTGTACGGGTAGAGGTCCACTCATTTTAATAAATTTTTTATTAAGCCAAAATATATATATATATATATGTGTGTGTGTGTGTGTGTGTGTGTGATTGCTAAATAACTATAGCTATCAAACAAAAGACAACAAATAAGTACTCTTCCAACTGTTTGGGTCTGTAAGTAAAATTATGAATACATTATTGTTACTAATAGGAACTCCTCTCTTCATATTGCTCATATTAATGTTTCAATTATATTCACTTTTTTGGTAGTGGTTCTTGTATCGGTGAGTATTGGAATTGGGCACATGTTCTAGAAGTTTCATTCTATGAATCAAGTTAGATATATCAACACTTCTCTGGACAGAAATTTGCATTTTAGGAGAAGGTAAGGCTCTGTCTCAATTCATCCAAATGAAGCTCCTAGTTTTCTACCTGACTCTTATTTGACATTTTTTCTTACTAGAAATTATGAAATGTTCCCAGTATGCCAAATAAAATTGCTGCACGAATGACTGCAAAGGTTTTCCACAACAATTTTCTCAAGTAGCAGCTTTTCAGAACCCATGGAAAAATGGGCTTCTGAATTCTTATTGTCTCAACTGATTAACAAGTGGATTAGAGAGTTTTTTTCCTGCCAAGGAGTTTTCCATTGATCAAACTATTTGTGGTTAGTTTGCAGTTCCTGGAGATTTTATTGGTCCTCCTTGGTGGTTAGTTTCTCTCACATTTAAACATTAGAATGGATTGTTTATCTTAGAAATTTTTGATTGGTTGATAAATGTGTGAAGTATCCTTTCTAGATATTGTGAGAAAGAAGTTATTTTCACTTAATGGATAAAATTTAAGTATAAGTACTTGCACTCACTAACTTTAGGAAACAAAAACCTCATATAGCATTCAGTTACAAAATTTGCATTATTGTTTTTTTCACCCACAAGATTTTCAAAATATTTCTTAAGATAATCACCATATGAATGTTTGGATGAAGTTCCATATTATTTTGTTTAAGCATTGATTATGTGTTTGAGTTCTTTCTTCTTCCACGAGAGTGGAAAATTAACCACATGTGCAATTAGCTAACCTTATTTGAATGCATTTCTTGTTAGGCACTGATCAACTCAGAATTTTCAATATGTTAATTGGAGTTAACACAATTAATCAATTTCATTTGTTATTCATCCAATATTAAGTTTTGTCCTAACAAATGCCAGGTTACTCTTTTTTTGCAGATTAGATGACAAGAGCAACAAATGTCATCTCATAGCACTGTGAAGTCCACCACCTTGAAGGACTCGTGCTTTTGTGCAGTAGAATGGAAAATAAGGGTAAGTGGATATAATAAAAGAAAAACATCAATTTTTGGTTTTGTATTTGGTTGACTGGTTTTGCATAACTTGCATATTGTCTTATGATAGACTTCTATGTCCAGAAAAATGTTTAGGTATCATGTTGGAGCAGATATAAATTTGATTTTAAACCAAGAAGAGAATGAGAATTAGCCGATGAAGGAAGCAATTGAAGTTCTTGTTTGTTCCATGTAGTCAAAGACCTAACAACCATCAAGAAGAGCTTCTCTATCCCCAACTGGGAGGGATATTCTTAAGTTAGGAATTCAACCACCAATGTCAAGTGTGAAAGTCAAATTTGAGCCGTATCTGACTTGGACTCCTTTTGTTGACTTTGGCTTGGACTCCATTCCTTTTTGGTTTTGTACTCTACTTGGTTTAGGATTTGAATCATTTTCCTACTACACCTTGACTTGGGGTACTGTATATATGTGGGCTCTTTATGTAAATATCTTCAGCCTTGGCTCTTGTCAACTGAGAGAGTGAGAGTTCTTTGAATGTATTTGGAGTTGGGGTTCTATGAGAGTGTCTTTGTATCACATTTGTAATCTCCTTATTTTCTTAGTGAAACTTTCTTGACACTGCCTGTGGATGTAGGCCTAAGGCTGAACCACGTAAATCTTTGTCTTTTTTTGTGTGATTCTTGCTTCTATTTTTCTGTTTATATTCACATAAACCCATTATTATTCTCCACACTTTCAAAAAAATTGACATTAAAACTTCTGCTATGTCAATAAATCTCTTCTATTGATCCCTCTCTCCTGCTAGTCATTTAGAAGGGTAATCTATTCCCCCTTTATCTTTTGGTTATTTCATTGGCAGAAAACTTGCAAGCTTGATTTTGTTTCATTCCTTTTTGTCCCCATTTCTTTGGATGAATTTTGCAATTCTAAGTATGTTTAGTGTTGTTGTGAGCTATACAATGAGTTTTTCATAGTTTATCTCCTTAAGTTTAAGGCATCCATAATTTCTTTATTTTATTTGTGCCTTTTGACGAGTCCATGTTTATATATGTACTTGGTTGAAAAGTACTTGTAAATCAAGCTTCATGTAGTGGAATTTTATGAATATACCAATTCAATCTCTGCAAATTGCAGATATATGCATTTGATAATCTGGAGATCAATTGTCTTGCGTGCTTTCCTATTATCATTTAGTTCCACTTACTGAACCAATTTATCTGCCAAAAAAATTTCATTATCTCCTGTAAATAGATATTTGCTAATTGTTTGGTGTAATTTTCTTACCCCTTTCTATTTGGTTAGGAAGCACAATTTTTGTACCTCAAAGTTTGCCCTATATAGAGGAGAAGAGCTATAAAGTTGAAGCAATTGATTATAAATGTTGATTAGATCAAGCTCTAGAGACAAACAGTGAGACCTTTTTTGCAAAGAAGAGGCACTATCTTGGTCTAAAAATCGATGATTTATGTTATGACTGCTAGATAGATATATAAGATCTTTGTAAGAACGTATTTACTGTTTTTTTCATAGTATGTTCAAGTGCAACAGATGCAATTAGCATGTTATAGTTTATTCTTCTGTGTAGTGTGGATATCATTGAAGTGCTCTGTCCTCAATTAGATACCACTACATACTCTACATATCTACAGCGTAGCATACCAACAAACATGCAGGAGAAATCAAAAGCAAAAGCATAGCCTTTAACCCATTGGTTTAAGTTCTCCAAAAATCCTTGTTAAACTGATATTATTGAAGGGAAAGGGAATGATTATTACATGTTGGCGTCAATCTATATATTTAAGTGGATTGTAGATTCAGTTGACAACAAAACTTTAGACATTTCATTAAACATTCTGCTAATGGTAAATGCCTTCAATATCTATTTTTTCAATAAATGCCAATTTTTTTTAAAATAAAATAAAATTCTATAGCATTGCTTAAAGCTATAATAGTTATGATACTATGTTTTTAGCATTTTTTTTTTTAAATTTTTTGAGTAATTGAGCTGCCCTGAATTTGTGTGTGGTAAACTGGTTATGTGTTTAATTATGTCATAATTAATTATGATAAAAATGGTGATTGAGGTATAAAATTTGTTACCTTGGAGAATTGACTTATTTAAAAAGAATTTTTTAAAAATAAACTTTTATTCTTCTAATGAAAGCACCTTAAAGTTTAAACCTTAATTATTTGATTATTACTTTGAGAAAACGTACCTCACCGTTCATTCTTATTCCATATTAATATATAATATGCGACTTCAAGCATATTTTACTCAAATAGTAATAATAATAAATAAATCAAGAAATATGTTGTAAACCCTATTTTTCAGAGTTAAAACATTAGTTGCTTGCTTCCATGGATGTAGGCATGAATCAAGAAAAAATTGGAGATCAATTATCTAATTACAAATTACAGATTTATGCATCTCATAATTTGGCTTGAAAAAAAATTGGAGATAAATTATCATGCCTGCTTATTACTAGTTAGCTCCACTAGTTGAACCAATTTACATGCCTCTTAATGTCTCAATGTCTCTTTATGATTAAAATTTGTGCCTAGATATCTGCTAATTGTTAGTTACATTTTTTTTTTACCCATTTCTATTTAATAGGGAAGCTAAATTTTGTACCTTGAAGATTGCACTATATGGAGGTTAAAAGCTCTAAAACTGAGTGAATTGATTTTATTTGTAAATATTGTTTAGTTCAAAGTCTAGAGACAATGTGTGCCTTTTTTGCCAAGAAAAGGCACCATCTTGGTTTAAAATTTCTTTATGCCTTGCTAAGGACTGATTTGTGCATGATTTTATATACATGACTGGTAGGTATTGTTTTTATCAGAAAATGCTGCAACTAGCATGTTGGTCATACTTATCCCAATAGTGTGGATAATTAATAGGCCCTATTCTTGACTAGATACATCTACAACATGGTATTCCAACAATTGTGTAAGAACCACATTATGACATGTACTTACAGGCTAACCTTTCCATTGTAATTAAGAAACCTTGTTAGTAGCTTTTGAATTTGTTCTCCATCAGTTTATTCATAGTAATTAGAAAGAAGCAAAAAGCATAAGACTTAAAAGTCCTTACTGAGATGCTATAAAAAAAAGGGATAATTATTCAATGTAGGAACTAGTCTCTGTTTTTCAAGTGGATTGTAGGCCCAGTTTAGAATAAATATGCAAATATTTCATTGAAGTGCAAGTTAAATAAGTTGATGTGATGATCAGAAGGCTATAGAAATAAGTTAATGTGAGCAATCCACTTTAAAGCAGAAG